>NW_005187467.1:2217361-2219883 GCF_000239375.1 Pundamilia nyererei | reverse complement strand
GTCTGACAATATTAGAAGCCAAGAATATGATACTTAGGTTATTGATTCTGCAAGTCTTGTGATCTGGTGGGTATCTAGAAAATGTGAATATGAGAAAGATAGTCTTTGTGACTATACTTAAATAGAGGATTAAGACGGTTCACTGATGAATGTAAATTGAGCGCTTTATCACTATTTCTGTAGATTTCGTTTTACTGTTTTGATATAATACTCATGGAAAATCATGCCGTGCTTAGAAACTAGGTCAGAAAACCAAACCATTGGAGAACAGTGTTGCATATATAATTTCACTGATTCGTCTAACGACCACTGATCCAGGCCATAAGGTGAAAAAGCCCAGAAACGACTCTGTCTGGGAGAACAGAGAGTTGGTGGAGGAAGAATGAGCCGTACCACCCCAAAAGCCTTTCTCAGTTTCAGCTGACTGCACCAAATAATGGAAAGCAGTGCCTTGATGAATGGCTGGAGAGCAGTCAAGCACACCACTGCAGAATAAACTATAAACTGCAGGCAGGATAAAAAGAAAACAAATAACTCAGGAAAAAAAAACAGTGGCAAAAATGCCTCCATTCATTAAGAAATGAAAACAAGTATTCATTTTCATATGAACGGCAGTTATCAAGCCATAAGTTCACCTCTGGTGCTTGATTTTACAAGAACTTCTTTGCAAATAGAGGTTTTAGAGGTTCTGAGCACCCACTGCATACTAATGAGACACAGTAACTTCGCAGAGTGATGCCGGTAACAAAATGCTATGTAAGAGTTTGTCTACAAATCACATGGATTTATGGTGAGAACTGAATGTATGCTGTAGATGATCTAATTATGCATATATCTATATTTTAAGTGTTTGATAACTCAGACATCAACATATTATAATTATAAAATTGCTATAAAACAAAAATGGAAACATTTGTTTGCTGCTATTCAAAAGGTCAAATTAAATGATGTTGGATGGATAGACAGATAATCAGATAGATAAATAGACAGATGTTAAATAAAACCTAAATCTCATTGTAAGCTTACATGTTATTTAACTAGACAATATACTCTTGGGAACATAGTAATTAATGCTTGTCACTTGACAAAATTGTAATTAATTGCCTAAGTCTAAACTGCGTGGCCTATATGCCGCCATGTTGAGAGAGAAAAGGAAGTTTCATATCCGCAGTGTAAAAATATTCCATTTAATTAAAAGCTGTGAAGACCTCTTGTGGGGTGTATTTGGTGGTGGAAAGAACAAAAAAATAACAGCTTGCTGTCTCTTGCACAAGACAAATACAGGCAGCTCCCGGGTCAGTGTGAAGGTTTAGAAAAACATTGTGATAGTAACATCCTATAAGGTTCTCTTTAACTTGCTTTGGAAAATCTTTTCATCCTCATCATAAATTAATACATGCTGTCATAAATACCCCGTCACAGCAGTGAACCTGAAATTTTACATACTAAATTCTTCAAAGAGGTCACAGAGGTGATTTCACCAACTATATTCTTTGTTGTAAATAACTCAGTGACTAATGGTTTTGTCACATATTTTACAATCCAGTCTGGCTCCTTTAAAGACACCCAGCCTTGATTCAAACCTCCTTACTAACCTTGCTTTTATCTCAATGATTATGGAGAAAATCCTTTCATGGCAATTCTTGGTGATGACAAAAACAGATATTCAGTTAAGATGTGTGTTTTTCACGAAACATCAAGGAAACACATTTGAAAAAGACCTCTCAAAAATTCCACTCAAAGTTATGAATCATTTAATTTGAGAGAAGGTACAGATGAAAGGTGTCTCTGAGAGTAGCAAAAATAGAAATGAAAATGTTTTCTTTTAGTGACCTTGATTCCTGTGCAGGTAGGGTACATTACAGCATAACTACAGGACCTGTCTCACTCTCATCTTTACAGTCTTTAAGATCTTTCATAACAGTGTGTGTTTTATTTGAAAATGTATTTAATGCTGCAATTAAGTCAGAAAGAAATGCTATTTTCAGGATTGAAAGCATGGAAAGGCTAAATGGGAACTGAAGGTTTTAACTAACAGTGTGTAAATGCTAAATAAAATTATGCTGTAGGTCAAAACTTGAAAAGCAAACCTGTTTCAGACATTTTGGCAGCCATTCCCTTCTTTTTCCTTTCTTTCTTTCTCTTTTTTTGATTGATGATAAGATTTTGTTCCTAACTTCTGCATCAAGGTCTTGCCCAAGCTACATTCTCTGAACTTTTGGCCTCTTATGAGTCAGAGTGCAGCTTTAGTAGCACAGGCACTGCTCTTGGCAGTTGCTAAGTCCAGGCTCAAGATGAAAGATGACTGGATTTCCCTGTTAGGACACCTAGGCTCTGAGGTGTCCTGCCATACAAGCTCAGACTGTTAAATCAGTGTCATACTTTAACATCACTTCCGAAATCTCCTCTCAACCAAATATATAGGGAGTGCAGAATTATTAGGCAAGTTGTATTTTTGAGGAATAATTTTATTATTGAACAACAACCATGTTCTCAATGAACCCAAAAAACTCATAAATATC
>NW_005187467.1:2209530-2216055 GCF_000239375.1 Pundamilia nyererei | reverse complement strand
CAGGGTGCCCTGGTTCCTCAACACCTGACGCGGACCTTGTTGATCCGGGCGACGTCCGAGCCGGCATGCCTTCATATTTATCTGTCTCGCTCATGTCTGCGGTAGGCTCATCTTTTCTCTCTCTGCTTTCTTCCAAACCCAACTGGTCAATTCAACCTGAGGCTGGTTCTACTTCCGGGTTCTTCCTGCTAAAAGGGAGTTTTACTGGATGCTTGGTCGATGATTTTCTTGTTAATATGTAGTTTAAACTATGCTGTGCCTGATCTCTGTTGAACAATGGCACTAAACTGGGCAAATGAGAGTAAGATAGGATCGCAGGAAAGCAAAGATCAGAGTGGAAAGGTCTGTGGGTAATTTTATTCTGTCTGAAAAAATAAACTCTTACAAATACATTTGCAATAAGGACAAACACTAAAAATGAAGCTGCATGCCTTTCAGTTGCAAACTTGTCACTGTGCCTCTTGAGTAAACCCTCTTCTTGAGCCCCCAGAAGAAGGTTTTGCACTGGTTCAAACAAATGATGACTCTGGACCCAGGAGTAAATAAGAATAATTTTAAAAGACTAGTTTTTGTTTGTCAACTGACTCCATATAAAGTGCAGAGAACCAGTACCAATCATCCTCAGTAGTTTTTTAAGGTACAAAGCATGTAGGTTACTCTGATCTACTCTTTTAAGTAGATGGACTTAATGAGATGTGGAGGCCATCTGCAACAGTAAACCTTGTTCTTCAAGTTGCTGAAAAGACACGATTATGCCACTTCACATTTGGTGGATGATCAACCTCCATGGCCTAAAGGTTTGCACAGTATTGTAAAAGACTTGACAGACCTACTAGGCCTGGCACAGGTGTACTTTATTTGATCTTCCTCACTCTTGTCTTTTGAACTTTATAATTACTAAATGACATGACACAAAAATGAACAGATTGTTGAACCCTACACTTTCACTCAGCATCATTAACAGGACACTGTCAGACACATGTAGTACTAAAGAGCCAGACTAGATTCAAGAGTGATGGTCTCAGCTCAAAAAGATATAATCATGCCCGAGGATATCTGTCTCAAGCTGTCCAGATAATGGTTGCCTGTCACATTATTCTCCAACATGGTATTGATATTATTGTTTAGTACAGCATTTATGTAGTCTCCCTTCTAAAATGAAAAACAGCCCTCCCTCAAGCTGAAGGAAGTGGATTTTATTAAAGCTAACTATATGGTAAAAGGCTATTGAAACTGAAGACAAACAGGCCTTATTTCTGAAGCACTGAAACCAGTTAGTTTGAAATCTATTAAAGAACGCAATCTCTACTGTACTAATCTGCTAAAATATGTCAATTTAGAGTCTGTAGTGTAAAATGAAAACCATCTCATTAAATTTCAATGTGTAAATTAGTATAATAATGTAACCATGATAATAATGACGGTATAATGAGGAGATCTGACAAAATCTTTAAAACAAGAGCAGCTTCTGTTATAAATGGCAGCTCTGCCTGCAGCTAATCTACTGGTTAGAAATAGATTACATAACTGTACATTTGCTGCACATCAATATTCCATATTCTGTTTTCTTTTTTTTGTTGTTATTTGAGTGCATTAACACACACTTTTAAAGGATTATTATGATAATTATAAAGTATATTTTAACCTGCGGCAGGTCAGTTTTCTGCTTGAGCACTCACATCAAAATTTCCATCTTCATCTGTCCATGTGAACATTTTAATGGATTGTTGATGGACGTGTTGTTAAACAAGCATAAGTTTCTTTCTCTCACTCTAACACACTACCTGATTTGGTTTTCAAACGAAAATTAGTTTCTTTAATTTGCTGTTTAGTTTGGCAGCAACGCTACATTGGAAAAGAGTATGGGCTGGGTTAAAATACAACAGTTCACAACAATAATCCTAGACATTGAAAGATGAGTGACACTGGTCTCACTATGGCACAACCAGTGCATTAAAGCACCAACCCCTAAAGACACTCTCTGTAATGCCAGCAGTTTTGACAAAACTGCAGTATATGTCAGTCTGGGAATAAGAATGAGCTTGCACAGCCCAGCACAAGTCCTGGAGGCATAATGCTAACACTGATTGTACACATGAAAACCCCAGATGAGTTCTTCCTCCTCTTTGTGTGGGTTTTCACAAGATACATAACAGATCAGGGTTGTCCCTCGGATGGTTTCTATTGACAATTCCAAGGAAATTCCATTTAAACAAGATGACACATCTTTGAAAGGGAGAAAAAAAGAGGCTTTACAGGCAAGTGTGTTGTTGTCAGAGCTCAATTATTCTGGTCTAAAGAGATTTTGTCCACACAATATCCACTATGGTCCGTTCCATATTTGTTATTGTTTGCTTCTATACTTGCACAAGCACACTGAGGTAACTTCAAGCTCAATTGTGGGAAATTGAATGATAGAACTGCTTAGATTGCTTAGAAAGCTGATAGTGTATGAGTTAATTATGCATCATAACCCTTCTCAGCTATGTGAAACATGTCAAGAAGATTTTCAGCCTGATTTGTGCTAAATTCACACAGACCATTATGGGCTTGTTCCCCCTCGCTTTAGTCAGTTTCCAGTATAACATTTGAGGGGTGAGGAAGTGTAGTTCTACAAAAAGCCAAGATACTGCACATAGGCATTTAGCAAAGGACCCGAGCTTGAAGAAGACACCCTCACAACACAGTAGTGTGTGGATTACTTAAATGAATGCAATGTGCAAACACAGAAGTAATGTAAACACCGTGCTCATCACATCTATGATTTAAATATTAGTATCTTTGCAGACACATTCATTACCTACCTTTAACTGTTTTTCCTAAAACAAACGCTATGGAATAACATGATAATGAGAAAAGATAAGACAAGCTGTAGTTTACTGCTAAAGTAACCCCATGAGATCTGATTGTTTGCCGAGTGACCTTTCCCGAACACGGGCAAAAACATGTTTTATATGATTTAAATCTGACTAAAAGGTCACATCGTTCACACAAAAGAATCACTTACACTGACAGTGTAATTTAACTTGGCATGACATCCACATAAATGCATACCATGCTTATTATAAACGTACTGATCTGAGGAACTGAACTGAAGAAATGCTATTGTGTGCTATTTTAACAGCTACCTGCCTACAGTCGGTAGCTAAAGATTTAAGCAACTATTTAAGGACAGCAGCTAATTAGCGCTAAATCTAGATCTGATCAATGAACTGAAGCTAATCTGTAAATGTACACCATAGACTTAGTTGCAGATAATGTCACAAAAAAGAAACTGCAAGAAATACAGTATTTGAAACTATACAGGCCTTTCACCATAAAATGCATTTAGACACTGAAATCTATACATAATTATAGTAAAAGCAAATATTTTGATTACATGTAGCCAAACTGGTCATGTATTTAATGTCTGTGAGGTATGTAGGTAACAGATAGATAGCTTTTATGTCCGTACTTGATGCATGCTCAATCATCCAGGTAAGTAAATCCCAAAAGGTTGATTCTGTTCATTTCTCCCACTGAAAACGCTACGTCCAGATGAACAGAATCAACCTTTTGGGGTAGCTTTTAATGATTTCTAATGATGATTAACCTCTCATTAGCAATCATGATTCCTGGTAATTTCTCCTTTCCAGCATAAAGGATTTATTTGGCAGCACTCATTAGATAGACCAATGCTCAGAACTGCAGGGAAGTCAGTGAAGACCTAAAAAGGGAAATTTATACAAGGTAGGAAGGTCTCTTGGAGCCATTTTCAAACAATTGCAGATTTCAAGATCATCAGTTCCACTTGCATATACACAACTTTTAACTTACTGTAGACTTACACACAGTTCAAACAAATGTGTGTAAACGCAAGTCATTTAGATTTGTTACCTCTTTGCCAAAGTCAGTCATCCTCAAATGGAGGAAATTAGTTAGGTTGTTTACTGCAGGAACCACCAAGGCACAAGTGTGCCATGAACTGAAAACTCCTGGAACATCAGCATCGCTGCAAAGCGAGGTTTACATCACCATGGGTTTGGAGGGTGCCAACAAAGAAGAAGTAGAAACCCCTACTCCAAAACTGACACCTTCAACCTCAACTGACCTTCTCAGCTGCACACGTGTACAACCCAAGTGATTTCTGGAGAAACGTTTTATGGTGAGACAATACAAAGATTGAGATTTGGCCAAAAGAGGAATGTTTGGAGGCTTTCAGAAATAAGAACACTGTGCCAACTGTAAAGCACGGTGGTGGTAGCATCATGCGCTGGGGATATTTTGCTTCCAGTGGTACTGGTACATTGCAAAATGTGAATGGAATAATGAAGAATGAGGACTACCTCCAAATTGTTCAACTTTATCTCAAATCACACACGCAAAACCAAAACGCAGGCTAATATTAGGCTTCTAGAATAGCCTTCTCAAAGCCACAAACTTATTCCTATTTAAAATTTGTGGACACTGAAAAAAAGCTGGTTCCATGGTAGTAAACCAACCAACTGAAAGAAACTCTACCTAATCCAAGAGGATTGGTCAAATATCCAGCCAGAATTATGTCAGATGCTTTTTGATAGTTACCAAAAGTAACTAGTGCAAAATGCTAAAGGAAATTTAACCAAACCATTCATCTAATATTCATTTAACCAAAATGAATATTAGAGTCTTTATGTATCATTTTGTATCATTTTTTTTTTTTTTTTTTACACACAGTATAGTATATTCCATAAAATAATCTGGTGTCTACGTTCACGTGCAACTGGCCTCATACTTATTGCTCTTGTTTTTTTTCCTTCCTTTTTGTAAAATCAATTAGTTGTCATCTTTGCATTAAATTTGTTTATGTAGATTGTACAAAGATATATTATGCACCCTCTATCTGCACTAGGATTACAGTGATTTTTTACAGTGGCTCCATCATCTGTAAACAAGAACTCAGACACACACAATGCATGTGATGAGATAACCCACCGGCACACAAAAAATGACTATCAGCGCTGTATTGTATTCATGGTCTGCACTGATAATGTGATCCTAAATGATGCAGTCATTTGATTGAGCTGATGAAGTCTTTCAGAAAGGAAATAACCAAGACAGAGTGAGCTGTCTGCTAGCTTTACCCTTCATCAAAAAGAACATTTTGTGCCTGTTACAGACTAAGACCTGAGCAAAAGTGAACCTTCCTCGACACAGAGGTGGTACTGAGCGTCGTCCTCCCCTATAATTTACCGCAGTGGGGAAGGTGGGGGAAAAAGTAGGGGGTGGACAATCCACAGAACTGGCAATAAATATCCCTGCTGGGGGAAACTCTTAGCCATGTTTTTTTTCTGCTGTGCACGAAAAAAAAAGGAAAGAAGAAAGTGGTAATACATCAGTTTCAGAAAGTGTGTCAGAAATACTGTACTGTCTCCACGTGAAACAGGAGATTTCATATTTAAGTAGTTACTTAAAATATGTACACTTAACGTGCCTCAAATTAAGTAAAATCATGGTCCGTGTAAGTATTACACTACACAGAAAAATAAAACTGCCAAAGTGACAGTATATTAAGGATATTCAGGCTACAAAGTGATAACAACTAGCACCACTAAGACAACAAAGAAAACAACAAGAAAAGCGTCTAATGGTAATCAACCCAACTCTCGAGGGCTGCCAAATGAAATGTTTTAATCACTGTTAATTCGGTTAAGCACAAGCTTGAGTATAATATTTTCTCAGTAAGCCCAACTATGGATTTCCTCTAAAATGTCGAGAAGGCACATGATAGGAAAAAGTAAGACTAGTTCCTAGAGTCCATTTGAGATTGCTCTTTGAGAAACGTACATTTCCTCTTTTAGATGTTCAGTAAACCCTATCCTCGCCCTTTTCTCTTTAATGTAACATAACCTCTCCTAGATTAACTGTATTTGAAAGGCTTTTAAATTCACATTCCACCTGCCTGAATGTGCCCTTCATAAAGGTTACATAACACAACTGTGAAAACAACCTCTGCTATTTCAACTTCATGTTTTACTGCTGCCATACGTGTTTGTCGGAGCAGAGTTGGAGCACTTTAGTCCCATTAGTCTCATTATTTGACCAAAAATAATGGCCAATACAAGTTTCTTTCCTAAGTTTGAGGTGACGATAAAAAGTTTTCTCACGAAAAAGTTTATCCTCAGTTTTCTCTCTTTGTACAATGTTTTCACTTTAATAAATGATCCTCTTTTTCCCTCTGCTTGCACTGGCCAAACCATTGCTTCATACGCTCAGGTGAATCCTCGCAGAGCAAATAAATCTATTCATAAGGTCTCGGTAAATAAGCCAAGAGGCATGTTTTCCATTATAATGATGCCTGCTAGGAGGATCTTTTATACTGACTTCTTACAGTTATTCCATGAATTACACAGCAATCATCAGCATGCATTACAGCATTACAAAATCCATTAATAAATATTCAAGACTGATGCATGGGTTCATATATATGAACCCATACACACACACACAAACACACGCACACGCACACACACACACACACACACACACACACACACACACACACAC
>NW_005187467.1:2171740-2209510 GCF_000239375.1 Pundamilia nyererei | reverse complement strand
ATATATATAATATATTATCAACAATTAATCAGCTACAAAGGTGCTTCTGAAAAAGCCTGTCCCATTCTACGGGTACAAAGGCTAAATGTGTATCTTCTGTTAATTATAAAAAAAACCTCCTTGGTAATTAGAAAAGACAGTATTTTCCAGGAGGGAGTGTGGGGCTTAACATTCATTTTAAGAAAAAACCAAAAATAAAACATTAATCATTTAGTTTGGTTGAGGATATGTAAAAGAAAAAACATCCACAAACAGCAAAACAAATAGACTGAAAACTAATTAATGTATGAGTGTATGATTGTAGTGAGGGATTCAAATAAAAAATGGTAAGGTAGACATAAAGCAAACAATATCTTCGTAACACCTAGATAATGAAAAAAATGCTAGCAAACTAACAAACAAAAAAGACCAATAACACAAAATGTATGTTGAACTTAAAGAAACATTGTTAAAATGACCAAATATCTAAATTAATAATGCATTTGAAAGCAGATTTTAATAGGCAATAGATCAGACCCATTGAAGTGAACATATTTATCTGAAAAAGTGTAAAATACTGATGGTCAGAGGTGAAAAAAAAATAAAGTTGGTTACCAGAACATCTCCTGTTTGAATGTGCAATACAGCTAAGAAAATCTGTTGAGGATGAGTAAATAAGAAATGATCCCCCCTAAATATGAGGTGTCCTTGAACTGGAAACCACCCCCAGCTGCTCCAGATGAGCTGCACAGAGGCCAAATGCAGGAAAGCATGGCTTGGTGAGGCAGGCAGCACTTCAGTGTGAAATCTACACATACGTGAAGAAGATTGTATCTGAAAACAGCAAGGATGTTCAACAAACCTTTCCTGGAGAAAGAAAGGTTAACAACGACAACAAAAAAATGCCCAGAATGGTTCAGGAGGAGCAGCGTATGTTAATGCTTGCTAGGCTTTTGGTGGAGATAAAAGGGTGATCCAAACATTGTTTATTGGGAACTGCGTGCAACATAAATCATGTAGCAAGAAAATGGAGGCAATAACTCACCTCTAGCTTTGCTTTTTGTCCCAGCCAC
Organism: Pundamilia nyererei; assembly: GCF_000239375.1. Classification (NCBI taxonomy): domain Eukaryota; kingdom Metazoa; phylum Chordata; class Actinopteri; order Cichliformes; family Cichlidae; genus Pundamilia; species Pundamilia nyererei. The sequence continues at coordinate 2,208,458 of NW_005187467.1, read as the reverse complement.
TGATAGCATGAGGGGGTAAAGGAAGGAGACAGGAAGTTAGATAGGTAGTGTGAAGGAATACAATTGATAGCATAATGATTATTTGCTCCATGGTGACAGGAAGTATAAGATTAAATGTTGTTAATATGGAAATGGGAGTAGGATACTCAGTACTCATTTATAACATAACTTGATGATGTGTCAAGTGTTATCACCAATACATTACCAAGAGACAGAAAAGACTTGACTATTACATCTTTATCAGTTTTAACTCTATTACAACCTTATTTGTACCATTAATCCTTCATTAAAACATGCATCTGTAGCTCCTGTCCCAAGTAATGTAGTTACTTAGAATTAAAGTCAAATGAAAGTCAGAACACTCCAATATAGTTATGGTAACTGTAACTGCCTATTTTTTCTGGCAATAGTGTTGCATATGACATGATTAAATACTAAATACAGCTTTACAGCAGCATCTGTTAGGACAGTAAAACACCAAGGGTCTTTGGATCAAGTTAAAGCGAACTAATGTAATCATTTTATGCAAAGCAGTTATTTGATGTCATCACATGAGTACAAGAGGTGAGTATGTAATCCCCAAAAGTGCCTGTCTGAGTATTTCAGAAAGTGATGATCTTCTGGGATTTTTCCACACAAATATCACTAGGGTTTACAGAGAATTGTCCAATAAAGTGGAAATATCCATTAAGTGGCAATTCTCTGGGTGTAAATGCCTTGTTGATGCTGGAAGTCAGAGGAGGGTTGCTAGAATGCTTTGAGATGACGAGATGATGAGGTAACAATAATTCAAATGACAATTCATTACAACTAAGGTATGCAAGAAAAGCATCACCGAATGGAAACAAGTTGAACCTTGAAGCAGATGGGCTACAGCAGAAGACCACATTGGGTGCCACTCCCAAGCTTAGCTTACTAAGGACAGGAAGCTGAGGCTACAATTCACACGGGCTCACAAAACCAGACAATAGTAGATTGGAAAAATGTTGCTGGGTTTAATGAGTCTTAATTTCGGCTGCGAGAGTCAGATGGTAGGATCAGAATTTGGCCAAAAGTATATGAAAACATGAAATCGTCAACAGTATAGGTTGGTGGTGGTTGGTGTCATGGATATTTCCTTGGGACATTTTGGGGCCTTTAGTACCAACTGAACAATGGTTTAACAGGCTACCTGAGTATTGTTGGCGACCATATCTTTCCCTTGATTAGTGCTGCCAGCAAGATAATGCTGTATGTCACCCAGCTTTAATCATCGCAAACATCTCCCCTAGACATATACATACTGTACCTCCCACAGGTATGTCATCTGGACCAACTGCCTTTCGGTCTTCATCCTCTTCACAGCTGCTCTTACTTCCTCCTTACTAATTCTCTGGATTCTGTCCTCCTCGCTCTCCCATTTTCTGCATTCATTATTCTCAAAATACTGCTTACACGTACCCAGTATGCTCTTTACACACATCTCTATCTCTATTCTTAACCACCCTAACCCACAGCAGATTCTTTCCAGCTCAATCTCTCTACGTAACCAACTGATAAAATTCCTTTTTTCCTTCCTTAGTGTCCACCTCACCAAAAATCGGTTTTGAACTGGATATCCTGGCAACAACTGAAACTATTACGCTATTATAAGCTGAAGTCTGATTTCTCAGGGAATGTAACTAGAACCTGAAAAATCTGTGGAACCTGATGTTAAGGTGCAGTTTACACAGTCCAAAGTCTGCATTAGAAAGAACAGAAGGATAAACAAAAACGTTTAAGCATTTGTAATTTATTTTTTTTCTTATTTTTTTATTTATTTTGGCATTAGTGATTTATTTTTGCTTGAAAATTAATGTTTTACTTACAAATTTCTCCCAGATTTTCACAGACTAAAGGTCATGCAATGCGCTGCTACTTGTGGACAGAGAAAATAACTCAAAAAAAGCACTTCTGAAATTGTCAAGAAAGCCTCACTTATACAATTTACCACTCTTCTCTGGTCCACAAATGTACTGTATGCTGACACATCTGGTCTATTATGGGAAATATCCAACAGACCACTATCCCTTTCCAGCTGCTGGTGCCAGTGGCATTGTTCACGCTATGCATGCCTCATTTGATTCTCTTGTTGTGAAGAATAATTTTTCACTTCTTATCATTTTTCTGCTACTCAAAGTTGCATTAGTATTCAACATGCTCATGAATGCTGCGTGTTTGTTTTCCCCATTGCTGATATTTGATATCAGCTGGCCATCGCTGGTAACAATAATAACACAGTTGCAGAGAAAGGTCTTAGAGAGGCATGACACTTCCCGTGTTCTTGCGTGTGCATGTGTGTTTTAAATAATGCTGCTGAAATTAAAAGAGTGTCCCGTAATCAGTCCTTTTTTCCCCTTTGCAACCAGCCTTCACAAGGCAAGTTCTGCACATTCGTATTTGTTCTCTCTTAATAGTCAGGTCAAATGTTCAATAAAAACTATGATTAGATTGCTAGTTGTGGTATTTTGGAAAAAGTAATATTTCTGACTTGTGCACAAGGGATAAAATTTTTATCTATAAAAAATGGATAATTTTTTGATGATCCTTGAACAAACTTATCTGATGAGGAAACCTGGAAGATCACACAAGTAATGTATGACAATCTACTATCTAATGGAAAATTCATTGTTTTTGACACTCATTAATCTTTCTGTAAGCCTTCAAGCCTGCGCCTCTTCCTATTTTCTCCTTATGTGGAAGTTATTAATCACAGACTCTCTCTAAATTTAATAGTGTTGACAAAGTCAGACACCATGATAAGATTCTCCTTGCTGTGAACTGGAAATGTTTGCAAGCACATGGCAAGCATATCAATATATTCTCTCTGACAAGTATAACACTTTGACATTCCTAAGAGGACTTTCACTGAAAATCGATAGGAGAGCGCATAACAACACACTTCTGTAAGAATGTCAGTATATTTAATACACTTGTCATGGTTAACTGCACAAGGTCAACGCTACAGCGTGTGGAAATACTGCAAACGCCCACCTGCTACTGTTCATATAACTAAATGAACTGAGTAATTATATTAATAATCACACTTTATTATAGCATAATGAGGAGAGTCAACTCTCTCAAAAGCAGGAATAATCGTGAGCAGGTTTGAAAATCATTCAGCGTGATGAAATACAATGTTGCACCTATATATGTGTCTATATAATCATTAGATCAATTAGATTAATTATTGCAAGAAGAGCAGGGCGATATGACCAAAAATATTTATCACGATATACATTTGAAAATTTGCAATAATGATATAACTGATGATATAATTGACACTAGACAAAATACTTTACAACTCCACAACTTTATTTATGTGCATGGAAGTTATATAAAAATTTAGCAGTGCAAATGCAAATTCCTTGCTGACAGTTTAACCAAAAGGCATTTCCAGTGGAAACTGGCCGACAATCCTCAGCATAACCGTGTATAATATTCACAAAACTTAAAAAGAGGTTATACACACACAATAAGGTAATTGTTAGGATGCCTGGGTCGTTGACCCAGAGTTTTGAGTTTATTATATCATTTATCATTTCTTTGTCAGAGTTGTCTTCTGGTTTCTGTTCTGTTCCATAGTTGCTGTCTCCCTGTGTCCAGTCAGAGTCTGTGTCTGTAGTTCCGTCTGTGTTATGTTTCCTGTTTTACTTTGGAGGTGCATGTCTTATGTTAATGTGTCTGGTTTTGCTTCCCCTGTTTCGTTAGGCCTGATTTGCCCCAGCTGTGTTTCTCTCCTATTCTCACGTCCCATCTGACGTTAAGAGTAATAAACTCACCTCTGATCCGTGGGGAACTTCCCTTTTGGATGATGACGTAGACTGGGAAACGTTTTTTTCATTTTGCTCCCTCTGAGCAGGGAGGAATCAAGGACAATAATCCTCAGCTTAAGACTATGAACCCTGTTAAAACTGTGAGCAATGTTACTAGTACTAAGACATTCAGTTCAGGTTCTGTCAGTTCAGGTTTTGTCAAGTCTGGTTCAGTCATCCCCAAGTCAGCTCACTCTAAGACTGTTAAACCTAGGATTTTGAAAACTGTTAATCATGGTGAAAAGGGGTTAAAACCTATTTTAGCTGAGTCAATTGTTGCTGAGCCTGCTCCTCTGCCTTCCTGCCTTTCTGTCTCCGCTGGAGGGTCCGAGGGGCCCGTCCAGTCTTCGTCGCCTGTAGCGCCACCATCAGCGGCTCCCACGCCGTCGTTGCCTGGTCCTGCCTCGCCTGGTCCTGCCACTGCCAAGCGCCGTCCAGTCCACGTCCAGCACCTCAACATTGCCAGCCACCTTCCAGGCTGATGACTGGACTTCATTGCCATCGTGGATGGCCTCCTGAACTGCGTCGCCGCCGCTGCCGCTGCCTTCCGCGCGGCCGGCCTCCGGGCCTCCTTCGCCTGCCTTCGCGCCGCTGTCCTCTGCGTGGCCGGCCTCCGGACCTCCTTCGCCGCTGTTGCTTTTCACACAGTCGGCCTCCTGAACTGCCCGGGTTTGGACCTTGTGCTGTCTACCTCCAGGCCGGCCCCCTGAACTTTTTTTTGGAACTGTTTTCATGGCCTCCTGCACCTTTTGTGGACCTTGTTTGTTTGGTTGTTTTGAGTTGTTTTCTGGGCTCCTGTGTTTGCTGTTTTGGTTTCTGGCTCCTTGTGTTTCATTTGCAAGTAATCCTATTATTAATTTATTATGGAAAAACATTGCGTTTTAGTGGACTCTTGAGAAATTAAGAAGCTAAATGGATGAAATGCTATTAGTTCAAGTTGAACATATAAGAGAAGTTGCTACTAAACACTGTTTTAGTCTATGCATCCCTTAAAACCTCCAGGTTTAGGTTGCTAAGTGACATGTCACTGATGAATTCTGCATGGCTTAAATGAAAATTAAAAATGAAAGATGAAAACAGTGTGTCTATAAATGTAATAACATTAAAGTCAAGGTATTAAGCTGGCCTATGGTTGTTGTTGTTTTTATAACAACAATAGCCATCCATGTTTTTAACTGTATCCAAATATGGACATGTTTTCTTATGCAGTTTTAGAGTATTTTACAATTATCCTTGTGGATTATTATTAAGTACTTGTTGTAATTAGTTAAATAAACCACATAATATAATTAACTTGTTTTCCTTTGTACAGTTCATTTTTACTGCCTCCTGAGTGGGGTTTAAAAATGCATTTTCCTTTTGTCCCAAATAGCAAAATGCCAAAATAACAGTGGTTTAGAAAATAACCCTTAAAATAACATAAGACGCCGCTTTCAAGATAAAAGAGTACTAATAAATATACACAACTGTTGCTTATTTAGGCATAGTTTATACTTACACTCATTTATCACCATGCCTAAAATAATCTTACTTAATGATGAACAAATTAAGACTGCAAAATGTTAAAAAAACAAAACAAAAATAAAGGAACCACAGCTTATCTAAAGTAGCTTTACATAACAAAACAAGCCAAAAACAGCAGGAACTGATGAAACCATGTTCAAGATGAGTAGGGATCCCACACCAGCTGAATGAGTCCAATATTTGCCAGAACTGAACAATAAAACTGATAATAGCATGTCAATGACAATGACATAGGAAAGCAATAAGAAAAGGAGAGATATAACAAAGCAGAACAATGGGACTTTGGCCAGTTCACCCACCAGAGGCATTCTGTGACTTTTACAGTGTGTCAGGAAATAGTCTGTTCACTTGTCTTTAAAACTCATTTCCTAACGTGGGAATATAAGCTTTAACAAAGCGATGGTTGTTGATCCCTGTGGTGATTAGCTTAAGCAACCACTGAGAGGTTTGCCTTCTAACAGTCAGCTCTGGACTTTGTCCCTCAGCTGGCCATCACTGGGGTCACTGCTCTCCTTCTGCCAGTGTCACACAGCAAACTCTCCTGGGACAGCGTGGCTGTAAGTAACCCTCTGACAGGGAAGTACTTCATCATATTCAGCTCACATCCACACAGCCACAAGTGGAATCACAGGGCAGTTTTAATAGCTGTTCTGGGGAGCTGTGCATGTGGGTGGCCCTCAAACATCAGTGGCAGGTAACTGAAATTTTTGGTCTTCAAAATGCTTGTTTTTGATCAGCCAACATTTCACAGACCAGCAATATCCAATTTGGAATGGCATTAAACTGAGAAAGAGCTGGAACATTTTGAGCAGAGGACAATCAGAAGATGATCAAAATCATTGCTCATTAAATTTCTATTAATTTGATGCTTCAGTTTTTTTGTCACGTTTCGGCTGTGTGCAGGCAGGAATTGGACCCAAACGCAAACTCACTATAAATGGGATTGAATTCAAAATGGCAGCTTTTGTTGCTGAACAAAGAACGTCTACAAAACCTAAACTGAGAAGAATCTAAAAAAACACACACAGCATGAGGGACGACACAACACTGACTCAGAGAAACACAGGGTTTAAATACACTGGGAAGTAACGAGGGGAATAAGATACAGAAAGAGGGCACAGCTGGGAGAAATCAGAACTGACAAGACAAGGAAGCAAAGCAGGATACACTCACATGAGACACAGACCTTCAAAGTAAAACAGGAAGTAGTACAGATCCAAACTAGACTAGGGGAGACAGGGCAACTAAGAAACACAGAGAACAACAACAAAGAGACACAGAGGGCAGCTACTAAATACTCAGAGAACTAAACAGAATACAAGAAGGCCAAACTAAGACACTAGACTATAGAATAAACTGGGGCAACAAAGAACTAAGAGCATAATACAAAAACTCAGAGATACAAGAAACTCAAAACACTGGGTCACGACCCAGGACCGTGACATTTTTCCCATAATGTCCCTACATCCAAGTCTACCAACAACTGATTTTTAAAAAAGTGCCAGAAACGTATTTGAAGAAATATGGCGAATGTTCTCATTTAAATGTTACTGATCAGCTTCGATAAACATAAACATGACATTTGTCCATAGAAAGCCTTTTTTACATTTCGCACCCAACAGGAGATAGTTCACATCAAGCATGTGCATAACTTGAGAAATGTAGGAAATTGCCTGGGTAGAGCATGCAGGAGCATGCAGGAGCAAACATGTCGCGCACTAGCTTTCTGGGAATTCACTGGACTATTTACCTGCACTATGGATGCAATTGGACCTCACACTGAGTTATGTACTTTGCGCTATGTAACACCTCATAATGTAATGTAACTGCAATGTAATGCTCAGAATATTTTAGGGCAGAAGTGTATTTGTAAAAATCACTATAGGACCATAGCAACATTTTATAGAAGGAGCCTCTAGATTAAAAGATTACTGTTTACCTTTGAGCTAATTACAAAAGACCTGCACAAAGTGTGGCAAACTACAACAGAACAAACATTCTGTACAATCTGTAACACTTTATGCAACAGTTTGATTGCACTAGTGCAAGATTCCTATGATTCCCCGACCACATGTGGCTCTCTTACCAGCATCTCCTTATGGCTTTAACAAAAAGCTAGATAAATATGAAAATTATCCTTAACCTCAGTTGCATTGGTTAGCCTGGGTAAATACACATAAATGGCTAGTCCAGAGCCCCCCTACTCTGAATTCTAAATTTAACTAAAACAAAAAGTCAAGGAGGAAACTAGAGCAGGAAACAAGACAAATGTGTTTGCGCTCACTGCCAATTGTACAGTTTACAAGTATGCTTGATCTTTTGCTGGACTTACAATACAATTAAAAACAACTACATTATACTTACTGTTGTCTTTTCAAAACTATTGGGCTGCCTTTTATGAAATGTATTATCAAAACAGGATCCTTTTAATTTGATTAATTTGCACAAAAACAAGTAGGACTCACAGCTGCAGCTATGCATGGCTGCACAGCTTTGTGTTAGGAGACCTGGGTCGTTGACCCAGACTTTTGAGTTTTCATTATTATTGTACTTTGATTTTGCCTTTATTTATCTGTTCTTTTGGTTTCTTTGTTAGTGTTCTGTGTTCTGTTTTTTGATTTTCACTCCCACCTCAGTTGAGTCTGCACTTTGGGTCCTCCATACCTGCACACAGCCTAAACATGACAGCTTTGTAGTTACCCATATATCAAAGTAGGCCTAAACATGGTGATAGATATTTTTTATTGCATTACAATAAAATTAATAAGTAAATAATAATTAGTTATTGTAGTTCTAGTCTGTGATTCCATGAATTCAACAAAAACAAGGTATTATTATAATCAAAAATTAAATAATGATAACTTATCTAGCCACATGTGGTAAAGCATTTTAATTTTACCTTTTAGTAATATTGACAGGCTCAATTATACCCAAGAAGCTGTTTTACATTCATTATGCCAAGTTTAAACAAACAGTTTTTACAGCTCCACAATGATTTTGAAGGGTTTAGAAAAGTTTAAAAATGGCTCTTATAATAGTAAAGATTGGTGACCCCAGCAATCAGCCTATTGAAAATGACATTGTGCAGTTAGTTAAGTGTAATTGCAAAATCCTCTTAGCAGTGAATACTTTGTGTTTATCACCAGTGTCGAGCTGTACTCAATGATCAGTGTCTTCAGCTCTATGTATTGATAATAACCAATAAATTATACTAATAATAGAGCCTCCTGCTTTACCCCTCTATTAATAACAGCACTTCCACTCAGAGAAACACAAGCTTACTTTTCTCCTGGGAGCACACGGCCCCGTACATCTCTACTGCTGGTCCAATAAAAACACCACAATTTAAGCACACTGGTAGAACACTGTGAAAGGTAGCATTACAGACACACATATTGTACCTGATGACACCCCAAACCAATTCCTTCTTCAATTTTCTCATCTTGTCTCTACTGTGTTTCAATTGGAGCACTTCATGTAACAAAAGCCTGCAAGTGTCCCTCCAGTTAGAGGAACACAAGCAGGGGAAGGCAAGCCAGAGTAATTGCAAAAACCTGATTTAACACAGCTGTGTCAAGGTGTAGCCACTGTATGATGAATAAGACCCAGTCATCTTTCCATGTCACACTGTTATTGTAAAAGTAAATGCAACATACAATCCTGGTACACAGTAATAGGGGCATCAGTAAAAAATACACTACACCAAAATCCAGTAGTAGTTTATAAGTTTATTTTGGCCTATTACATTCTCTAAATGGGCTAAAAGATGATGTATGTAATAGTTAGAGATGTAAGAAAGAGTTAGAACTATAAAAGGGATTTCAACCAATAAAGGTTAATAGAAAAATATAACAAACATACTTGAAGAGAACACCAGTCACAAAGATAAGGTTAATCAAACTGCTTATACAAACATGTATGAAGTAAAGCCCTTTCATCCAATTAAAAAACATAAAAATCAAACATCCTCTTTACACTCAAAAAAAATGAAATTGGGTGGTTGTTACATCCTGGGTTCAAATCCACAATGTGGCGAAGTTTGCAGTGGGTTCTCTCCACGTACTCTGGTTTCCTCCACAGTTAAAAGTCATGCAGTTGTAAGGGTAACTGGTTATTCTAAATTACCCAAATGTGTTGAAGTGAAAATGGTTGTTTGCCTCTGTATGATAGACTAGCGACCTGTCCAGTGTGTACCCTGCCCCTGTGACCCTATCACTTCTGCAGCCCAGATAAAGATAAGAAGATGGGTGGACTGGAAGTTGCTGTAAATCCGTTGAATTTTTTTGTTGAACATTAGGTAATATGAATACAACATGTACTACAAAAATAAGTTACATTTCATTCATTCAACAAGATTATCATTGGTGTAACAAACAAATATTTTACTAGTTCATGTAACAAGACTGACTTTTGATGTGCCAAAGTGTTTAAACAATCTAAGATGAATTTAAATAAATTTAATTAGACTAATGTGGTACAAACATGTTGATTGAACAAAAGTCAAATTAATTGAATGTTAATGTTAATATTATGTGAAACCTACACACATATATCGTGTTGACACAACACAACCAAGAAATGATTAATATAACATGATTTGTTTAGATGGAATATAAGTGGCAAGATAAAATTACGTTCATCCAATGAATTATTTTTTTTGAGTGTAGAAAATACTGTAATAAGATGGTTCACTGGCTCTGGTTATTTGACAGCACATTTTACTACACTCAGCACTCAAAATATGGTGCTTGCATGCAAAATTTGTTTTGATGTTTTGATATGTTTATATTTTTTTCGATTAATTTGGGTGCAAGCAATACGCAAACTTATGGAGAACAAGCACAGCAGAGCAGGCTTTGCCCCAAAGCGTGAATGCAGTGCATCTGGTTGGAAATATGTGCAAAGAATCAAAATTTCCCCAAATAACTCATAAGTGAAACCTTAGTTAAAACGAAAACATCTTTTTTCAGTCGATGTAAAAGCAGGCAATGAGCTAATTTATTCAACTGGACCAACAAAATAGGTTCTAGTGACAGTCAGTCCAAAAAATATCTGTTATTGCACATAAATATTAATCTCTACATCAGCTTTGGAAAAACTGTGAAACCGTGAAGATGTTGAAAATAACAACAAGATGATTAAGATAGAAGGGAAGTTAAAGGATGTACTACCATCTTTTCCCAGAATAAGATTAGTATTGTTCTTACTATAGCATTAGTACATAGACTTAAGAATACATAATCAATGTGGGCCTAATTAATGGAGAGATATATGTTCTTTGGTAATTACAATAGAAGCTTTAGGCTTATTTTAACAACAAACACCTAAACACCAAGTAGAATTATACTGTCTTAATATTATAAATAAAAGTTTGCAAAAAGTACATTTTGCCTTTGTTTATGTGTTGTTGAAAATTTAAATCCAAAGTGGCACGTCAACTCAGACACTGATAAAATGAAGAAGGGCTATATCATTTTACTAAATTATACTTTAAAACACTTCGGCAGGAGACAGAAAAGAGGCAGAGGTACAAAGGGAGAGAGAACAAAGAGTATAAGGCAATGGAGAATAAAATGAACAGGAGGAATGAAATGTAGAAGTCGGAGCCAGAAGATGAGAAGAAGAGGGTGAAGGTTCTAGAAAGCCGAGACACAAAAGAGAAAGTCAAATTATTTATTTATCTTTATATATACGATTCGCATATATTACTACCTGACAGATAATTTATGCCATTTCCCAACAGCATTGTTTTAAAGAACTTTTTCAAATAAACTCAGGTTTAAAACACAAAAAAAACCCAACTGCAATATTTACCACAGTACTGAAAAATTAAAATGTAACATCATGTAATATTTAAACTAATCTTTTTATTTTTAGGTTGCTTTTAAAATCTGACCAGGCACTACAAGAATGAAAAGGAAAATTATGTGTCTGTTAATTTTTTATGTCTGTGAGTATCCAAGTCATGTTTTACAATGTATTACAATGCTAATATTCTTTCAATTTTGATTTATTTTTCCTGTCATTATTTTTCTTTTTTCTTTTTTCTTTTCTTTTCTTTTCTTTCTTTTTCTTTTTTTTTTTTACAAAATAAACAATTTACTGTATAAATTACTGTAAAACCTGTTGTTAAAGCTGGACCATCACTAGATGTAGTGTTACTATGAAAAAAACTTTAAAAATGTCATTTTCGGTAATGAAATACTGCGTTAATGTGTACACACTCACTCACACGGCTAACACACACGCGTGGCATATGGCTAACTGCTATATTTTTTTTAGCAATTTCATTGATGTACATGAATAAAGTAAATTTCAAAAATAGTCTAACACCATGTTGTCACTCCATGTTACTGTTTCATGCTACATAAATCAAACCAAATGCAAACTTAGAGATACATATGCTGTTTAATGATAGGCTTAGTTATACATTTTTGGCCGATGCTTTCAGGTGCATGCCTATGAAGCTGAAGCCCCTGTTCTTTGTGCTTTGGCTCACCAGTCCTGTTCTGACACTAATTTTAACCTTTTAGCTAGCAAGCCACCTCTGCACATGCAATGGTAAGAATGGATTTTTAAAAGGTTTAACGACAGGGTGCTGCTATAGTTTACTTGGCTGAGCAAGAGACCCATATGCTGAAAGGTTGCAAGGGCCTGGTTTGATTCTGCTCTGGACCATTTCCTGCATGTCATCCGTCCCTTGATCTCTGCTGGCATTCTTTCTGTTTTTAACTCTGTACTATTTCTGTCCAATAAAGGCTCAAACGCCAGGGAAAAATAACAAAGAACTAGGTCATATGAAGCATCTATCTAATGTAATTTGTAAGTCATATCACTTCTTTGATAAATATTGGACTTGAGGTTTGAAATTACATTTAACTGACTATATGATTATAAAATACAAGAGAGAAAGAGAAACGCTTCCATTGGCCAATAATAGCTCTGAAGGATTAGTCTGTATACCTACTTTAATGTTGGCAAAAACATGAGTCATAGCATCAGATAGGGGAAACATGCAGCTTCAGCCTTGGTCTTGGATTGTGATATTTATTACATTTTTCTATTTTTTTCTTGTTTTCTTCTATCTCATTCTTTCCATAGCAGCACTTAAGTCAAATCTTTGTTTTTGCTTCAGGCACAACATTTTAAGATTTACCATTTCAGTGGCCCATTCGACACAAAATTGCCTTTTCAGTAGAGGTTGTAAGTGGTTTGCAGTACAGCAACACGAAGACTTGCAATTTAGTATGAAAAGACGTAAAATGCTTACTTCTGTCTTGTACCTTTACTTCCTGCCTGCACACTGAACAACTCAGATGTAGCTTAAATCTTTTAACTGGCCAAAACATTAGGTTAAAGGTTTGTCATGTAATAAAAGCCCTTTTTCTGTGGCATTCACAATAAGGCGAAGATGTCAACATAGCAGTCTGTCACTCACTACTACCTGTTAGGCAAGTTATGGTATGCATGACATGAGGTTTCAGTCTAGTTTAGCTGTTCTTGATATAAACTGAGATTGTGTCCATCTCTATACTTGCTGCTCTACCACAAATCAAATACTTCAGTTACACAAAATTGCTTGACATTATGTAGCTGTGCCAATGCCTTGTAGAAGCCCTCTGCATGCAGATGAGGGTCCCTGCTTAAGGCAATCCAAGACTCAAACCTCCTAAGTCTTTCTCTGCCAACCCCAAGGATAATGGCAGGCATACACTCCACTACTCTCCTCTAGTTTCAGTCTAGCATGACGGTGGGTGACACTGTAGGTATTCATATGGCACACAAGGGAAAATATGATAACAAACATGAATTTGACAATCTGCAAAGAACAGTAATGAGACCTATAACCAGTTTAATTCAGAAAACAAGTGAATGACATTTCCTTATTTTATTTGATAAATGACAATATTTCAATCGAGCACCTTTAACAGAATAACTAAAAGACAGCATAATGGTTACATATGCATAATCATAACTCTGCTCATTTGCTTAATTGGCAGAATGACTCATGGTACAAAAGCTTCCTTTAAATGATATTTCATGAGCATATTTATGGAAAAAGAGATGTGGCATTGGATCAGTAGGAAATCCATCCTTCCATTTTCTTACGTTTATTCAATTCAGACTGGACCCTATCCCATCTGTCTTAGGGCGGGAGGCAGGGTACACCCTGTGCAGACAACCATTCACACTCACACCACTTAATCTAAACCCAATAACTGCATGCCTTTGGAGTGTGGGAGCTGGAGTACCTGGAGAGAACCCACACAAAAAACCAGGAGAACATGCAAACTCCACACAGAAAGACCCTCATGGTGGAATTGAACTCAGGACCTTGTTGTGAGGCAACAGTGCTGCTTCATACAGAGACATTGTCACGGTCCTGGGTTGGTGACCCAGTGTTTTGATTTTTGTTTATTATTATTATTATTATTATTATTATTATTATTATTATTATTATTATTATTATTATTATTATTATTATTAACAACAACAATCTTTGGTTTTATCTTGGTTTATGTCTACTCGTGTTTTGGTTGCTGTTTTGTCTTTCTAGTACTTTGTCCTCGTGTTTATTCTCTTGTTCAGTCATCAGTCAGTTGTGTCTCATGTCACTCCTGTCCCTGTACTCTATGTTCCCTCTGTTACCATGTCAGTTATGTTGTAGGGTTAAGCTTGTGTCTCTGAGTCAGTGTCTGTGCGTACGTGGCGTATTTCCTGTTTTATTCTGATAGTCTGTCTCCTACGCCAGCGTATCTAGTTTTGCCTTCCCTCGTCCCATTATGTCTGATTTGTCCCAGCTGTATTTCTTCCTGTTCCCCATCCTCTCATGATTCTACCTGTGTATTTCAGTCCTCAGTCTTCCTCTGCTTGTTGTCGTGTTGTTAACCTTCATGTACTCCCTCTCCGTGCTTTTCTCGCTCTGTGTTCCTGGTGAAATTCTAGTTTTTAGTTTCTGGTTTAGTTCTCCTAGTTTTAGTTTGTTGAGTCCAGCTTATTTTCGAGTTCATGTTGGAGGTTTTTTGGTTAGTTTGGTAAAGTTTATTTCTTATGCAAAGTGTCTCCAGCGAATAAAGCTGTGTTTTGAGTTTAAGTCTCATCTCTGACCGACCTACATTTGCGTCCTATCCAGCCTTCCACACAGCACACCATGACAGAGGGTTTAGGGTTTGTTTTTTTAGAAAGATTTTTTTTAACTTTACATTTTACATCTTTCTACTTCTTTGCATAATTCAAAAAAAGAAAAAGACTATTAATAGTGTTTTTGTAGTTTGCTTGGAGTAAAAGGAAATTTATATTAAGCATTGCACTTGATGCAAACCTAAACTCCGTGAAAACTGTGAAAATGTGACATCTACTAAATAAGCTGGCTGTTTCAGAGTATAAGTTATGGGTCTGATTTGTGAAAATCAAGTGTAAAGTTAAATGTTTTGCTTAAATGTTAGGTCAAGCTTCTTCACTTTAGCACATGAAATTAAGCTGAGAGGCGGTGAAGAGGACTTGATGTTCTAATGCCTAAAAATGGGAGACACCCCGCTGGTGTTGGTAAACACTATAAACATAATTCATCAAAATTTTCTTTGACAAAACAGGATTGTTCCGTGTCATATGTAACTACATGTCAGATGCACATACACACATGGTCACCCTCCTTGTATATCAGCCCCTTATCTTTCAAAACATACTCAGAGTTGTGTTCTATGTCTCAGTGATGAAATTCTAAAGAAGGTCAATCTCTGGAGAGCACTTCTGGCTGCAAAGATAATCCACTTTGATGAATTTGCTCACATTCACACAAGTGTCTTCCTTAAATCTTTCCACCTTGATATGCAATAGATGCTTCATAAATCACCTGGGCTTGCAAAGACTTTTATGCTTTACGATCAGTTGAATTGAAAACTTGTTGAGAGTGACAAGGTGATGTGTTGGAGATGTTACAATGAGAGGCACTTAACACTCTGAGCAGTTCAAGAACACAATCCAACCTAACATTAAAGTCAAACAGTGACTTTGTTATTTCATACTAGCATTACAATTTGAAACTGGATAACAAGATGCAGCAAAGATGAAAGATGAAGAATAGCAATAACTGTCACTGGCTTTCCATTCAATGTGTACTTCCAATTATTTAAAATTTTTATTAATTTTTCAGTTAAAATGATTCACCTTGGGGCTAGCAGAACCTTCCTTATGATAGAACCAATGGAAACAACATGGCAAGAAGTCAAACTGGAAACGGTAACAACTGTAAAGTTCTCTTGTAGGTTTTCATGCATATTTTCTGAAAAAAGACTGTTAACTAGCACATTTTGGCTGTAAGGCACATGAGCTATCATGCTTAGGGTATTAAAATAAAAAGCTAGAGTTTACATGACTCCAAGAGTGCTTCCGAGTCAATGATTTTGAGTTGCCTTTGGCAAGGGGAGAAAGCCTGGTACATTCAGTGAATTTACCTTTGCTCAGAGACTCCAACAGCGCTTCCCGGGAATTTTACTACTCATGTTATTATTGAAACTGTAGAGCACTGTGTTTTATTTATCAGTAATGAGGCCTTTCTTTTGTGGGTTAACCTGCTGAGCCTCTGCTCTAAATAACAGCTGTCAAGCCCTCACTGCCTTTTAAAATACCAACTATCCATGGCATGAGTGACTCTACCTTTTGGGATTATAGCTTTTTAATGGATTCCTTTTCAAATAGGGCTTGGTCTCTGCTCTTCAAAGTTGCATTTGAAGAGTAGAGGCCACATGTCATTAATCAGCTACTACAGGTGGATAGTCCAAGAGTCTCCCAGTAGGGAGTTAAGTAAGGCAAGTGGTAATCTGCTCAGCCCAGATACTAATAGTATCACCAAGCAGTTGCTCAAAGCAAGAGTTGTAAGTTCAGCAGTTCACAGGACTGGATATGAAATTCAAGCACAGAAGAATACAAGGTCCCCTCACTTTTTTACTATTGCATTTTCTGCTACATTCATCAGGTTCATTCCTTTACCATAGGATGAAATTTGAATGTCATCAGCAGACTTCATTTTTTGTTTCAAAATTGAATTTTCATATTAAAATTATGATCATTTGGTTTTCTGAAAATCTGATCTTTAGAGAATTTCAAATATTTTAAATAATATTACTGACAGCAAATAACTAACTAACTAACTAACTAATAAATAGTTTTCATTTAAGAATGAATTTTCATTTAACATACTGAGGGGTGACCCTGCTTGTCAGAGCATATAAGACCCACTTGTTTTCCCAATGCAGCCCTAGTTTATGGGACCAGTCCTCACTAAAGGCTTTGGTAACTAAAACCAGCAGTCTGTCTCTCTCAGGGATTTCAAGGAACCCTGAAGGAAAGGAGTGAAATTGCATCCCGCTCTCCTGAGACAGCAGGTTTCTTCGAAGCTAGAACTCCCACTGTGTTCTGTCTAAGAGAGGCAGAATCGGTGAAACCATGGCAAATGGGGCAAAAGAGGAGCCACCTCAATCAGTCTCACTCTTTCTACCTGAATAAGCTGCAGGATAGTCAAATTAGTGAAAGTGTAGAGCAGACCCTGGGGCCATGTGTGCGCCAGAACATTACACCCCAGAGGCAGCTTGTCATTCATCAGAGACAATGTGCTGACTCTGTGGAAGTTATTAAGTCTCCTTCAGACCTGCAAAAGCAACAGTGGGTCTCCTTGACCATTTTGCAATGGAGTCTTTAGTGGCTTAAGTTTGTAAAACCTCTTGGCATGATGTCTTCTGCAATGGTTATCGGCCCTGACACCAGTACAACTGTGAGCAGGAAAAAGGATGGCGAGTCCACAGCCACCATTTGGTTTCCAGCATGTATAGGATGGGAAAAGCAATCTGATGATCAAATGTTGCTATACATCTGTGTGATGTATTAGCTAATGCAGGGCTAGATTATTAGCTAGATTGTTATTAGATTATGACACCGCAAACAATAGATCAACAGGGAATCCCAGCTGCCAGTCAGGTGAAATGAATGGAGACCAAAAAGAACCTCTTCATATGGGCTGGAGTTAACTTCTCATTCTCCTTGTTCCCACCAGGCCTGCAAGCTTATGATGCCACTACCAATATAATAGAAAAGGGAATCACATTCAGCATAATCAGTAGAGGTAAACAGAAGAAAGACACGGTGTACTCTAATTAAATTAAATGCCAATCAAGAGGTCACCAAATGCATGGAGTTTAATAAAACCTTCAAAACCCTGAATATATCAGCTTTGTTTTAAAGTGGCATCAGCAGCTGTTGCAGTGATGACACGCATGCCACAGACAAATCAAATTAAACATTTGAACATCTGTCTACTGTACAAATGAGCACTAAGAAAGAAAACTCAACAAAAAATTACCAAGATAATTATAGTTTCGGAAAAAAATATCACTCAGTAGAAACTACATATTTTTTGACAGACTAAGTGTATGTTAAAAAACTCAATTTTTATTTTTGGCACATCTTCACCATTTGCTTTATCTTACATCTGCATGCTGTGCCTTTGCATGCACAATAGCTGCCACTGAAGGAAATTAAAAGGCTGCGGCCAGGATCATACAGATGAGCCAGGAGGTGGACGGAAGAAACAAAAACAGGTTATATCTGAATTATAAAAAAATAACAACAAAAAATAAATAAATACAGGAAAAGGGACAGTAAGAGCTAGCAAAAAAACAATGCTGTTTAGAAAAGCATAGTAAACTAATAATGTATCTGCAATCCATATGTTCAACTTTTTTTTCTGACACTTACACATACATGTTTTCCAGTGATTCCATTTTAGCTTATGGTTTGGGTTCAATCCAAGTCGCTTATTGTTAATGCAAAATATTTTCAATGTCAAGTATTTACTGTCTAGTGCACTTAATATTACCAATCTCCAGCTCTGCAAGCCTTTCAACCTTAATGTTTAGAAATAATTCCAGAAAGTCTCTGATGATCTAAAAGAAAAACAAAGGTACTTATGGATCTAACTTTTATTTTGAAATGATCAATTCTGTTTTTTGTTACTTCTGATAATAAAAAAAAAATGCTAATTGATTAAACAATAAATCAGAATCAGAAAGACTTTATTTATCCCCAAGGGGCAATTAGTAAGACAACAGTCAGACAGTGATCCTGATTCAAACAGCTTTGAAATTAGGGCAAATTTTTCCATGTCTCAGATGGTCAGTGGTTTTGAATGCTTTGTGTCTCAAAATTCAAACATATCTAACTGCATTAGACTACTTCTTGTTACAAATATGGTAACGGCTCAATACCATCACAACAAATTAACCTAATGAAACTAATAGCTTCATTCATGTCAGTGCTTTACAGCATTGGCTTAAGTAATGCAATTAACAGCTAGTGTGGCCCCCGTCTAAAATCCATTAGTCATGGTTATGGTGTAACCATCTATTTTGATATTTTTATAATTGAATATTACTGCATAATATTTTCATAAGCTATTGGTGGGTAGCAAGGCCTGTTAAATACAGTTGCCCACCCTTGTGCTATTGAGGGGACAGTATGGAGCAGAAAAAAAATCCATTCTTATTTTAACAAATGTTAAAATAAAAAACGTTTTTAAAAAAACAACCCTATACATTAAAAAGAATCACACTGCTTGGTTTTCCTACAACATGCTGGTGTGGTAACATGGTTTCATAAGGGAGGGGGCACCATAACAGTATAACTGTTTAATGACACCCTTTGGTCTTGATTAGTCTTACAATCTTAAGTATAATTTTGAGTTCTTGTCTAAATACTTCCTGTGGAGTGCTGTCAGTAATCTACTATATAACCATTCCATGATAAAAGTAAATCAGCGTGGCCAAAAGAAGCTTTCATTTTTTTTGGCTTATGACAGGACTGTTCAGTGCCAGCTGGTCAGAAAGTCTGTCTGTGCACTGAAAAAAAAAATAAATGATTTGGGTATTCTCATCTTTAATAAGAGTACAAAATCAATTTTAGGCAGTTAGTGAAAAAAATATTATTGTAGTTGTTTTTTCTCCCTTTTTTCAATCTTTATTTCCTTTTCATAACTACAAATAAGCACCACAATAGAAGAAATTTAATATTTAATCCAAAGTAATAGCAATAGTAATATCTTTTTTTTAACTTTTCACGTGACTAGTAGATTCAGGTGAATGCAATCAGCTACAATTGTGTCAGAAACATAAAGATTTTAATCTCTTTGTGTTGCATGTCTTTTCATGCCCTAGTTACCGTGGTAGTGATACAGTAACTGTTCATATTTAGAAGGATGACACATTAATGTCACTGTTTCAAAAGCAGCCCTATTTTGAGAGTGAACAAGTAACCTCCATCTTGGCCAGTAAAGTCAAGAACCATCCAGATCTTGCTGGAGTCAGTTTGTGGATTACAAAGGAGGGGAGAGATGGAAGCAATGACCACCGTGACCAGAGACACGCCTTGCTGAGGATGAGACAATGCGTCTGCTGGAAATGAGCCAAGAGCTGCACTCAGTGCAGTCCCCAGACAGGTTTTGAATTCAGGGTATATAGGAATTCACTTTCCTTTGACAACAGCCACACTGCGGGGTCTGGAAACATAGCAGTAACGAACATCACTGTTGCTAGGGTCATTCCCAGTAGCTCAGTTCCCAGCTGCAATAATTTATTCTTAATCCCTAAAAGACTCTTTCCCCTCTAAAACAATGCAAAATATCCAAGAAAAGCCACAAGGTAGACAAAAAATATGCCTCATGTTTAACTTTTGCAAACCATTTTGTTCATTGCTGAATTTATGGCCATGAAGGGACATGGTTGAGAAAGAACCAGACAAAAAAAAACAAAAACAAGATTTCTTTAAGGAAAAGACCATTTTACACTGACAGTACTTATCCATATTCATTATTGTTGATATGGTGCCTTATTCATGACACATTTACTATGTGAAGTGCAGTGATGGGAATAACGGCGTTACAAGTAACGGCGTTACTAACGGCCATAGCCTTAACGAGATTAACGCTGACAACACTAATAGATATATATATATTGCTGAAAACTCATTAGATTTATAAAGCTACATAAATAAAGCTATAGTGTTTCTGTACTACATGTGTCGGGTAAACATGGCAATATTTTCCCTCTGAAAACAGGTTAGAGACGAAGGACTATGTGTTTTTATTGCTGTTTTTAAGGACACTTTAGCTTCGCCTCAACCGCATTTCAGTGCCTATGAGGAATCTTCCTCAAAGTACTGCTGCATTCTAATTAGTGAATGCACAGGCTGATTGGGCACTTTAAAAATAGCTTCCCTGGAGATAAGTAAAGAGAAGGACAGCATGGGCTGAATAATATGATGTTCTTTTGAAAATAAAGAGAAAAACACACGCAGAAGCTCTGTCTTTAAAAGTACTCTTTGTGAAAAGAATTTGCCGGTGCAAATATCCCATTAAAATATGTGCTTTAACTGATAACTTAAAAGGATTTCAAGGTAATAAAAACTCTGCAAACACACATTGGAGGAGCAGACATTTCCTCATCTGTGACAAAACTTAAATGTGCCACAATTTAATGGATCAGAGTTCTGTGCATGGCAACAGATGGGGGTCTAGCTGGCATACCCCTCATTATTGCGCCTCTAAGCCCTTCTCTCTCCCATTGCCACCTGTCCAGCAGGTCTAATGTTATTCTCGCACCTGGGCAGGCCATCACAAGCTATCTTCAAAGTTGTGCTCTGAGGGCATTCGTTCTTTCTGCAACATGTCACCGCTAAAAGAAAGAGAAACAGCACACATTCGCCGAGACTGAGACTGCAGCATCCACAAATTAGAGCGACTGAAATAAGCTGTAAAGCATCTTGGCAGCAGGATACATTTTTGAATAACCTATCACTATAATAATGGATGTACGTTTGCTTTGGCTAACTGTGAGGGCATTTCCTATTTATTTTGTCGACAAATATCTATTCAGCCCACACATTCGCACACTAACATAAACATTCTCTAATCTCTGAGCAAGAGCAAAACTGTTCCAATCACAGAAAAGAGCAGATGACAGTGATTAAGATGGGCAAAGAAAATGCTCACAGGAGCAGATGAGAGATCCATATGTATGAAGATAAGCATGGCATCAAACAGCTGAGTCCACTGTGTTTAGTTTCTTGGAAAAGGAAATTCAGAAAGCGCTGCCCATGTCTTCAATGCCTTCATTACAAAACTACCAAAAGTGTGGCTGGTATTACTTTGACCTTCACCTGTATGCTTGCATGTCATGATGTGGACATGATTGCACCTGTTGTTGTATCACAAAAGTGGTTTTGGGGACATCCAAGGATCGGTTTCATAATGGGTGCAGTTCTAGTACGTATTAACATATTGTCAGGAAGCCTCAGTGGTATCACATTTTACATTTCTGTGACACAATATTTGTGTTAATTAGCCACCAGCCAGGCCTACTTTTTATTTAAAACATTCATGCCGCTTGTATCGTCGTGTCCTCCTTAATATTACTTTGCTTAATGTAATGTTGTGACATTACGGTAAAGAGGGTTAGATCGCATTGATTTTTCAAAAGAATGGACTCAAACCAGAGTCAGCATTTCTCAATCGTCACATGTAATTTTTTCTTTTTGCCTAAGTTGTCTCAGATATCTTCAACTGAGGACACGCACCACATCTGTCATTGCAGCACAATTTTTGGTTTGTCCACCAAAGACAAGAAAGTTGAGAGCGCAAAAGAGGACAAGGGAGTTGTTCGAATGACTGCTTTGCAAACAGCTTCCACAATGTGTTGAACCGTCAGCCCTTGCCTGTGGATACTGACTGCTCCTTCATTGCATTCATTAACATATCTTTAAAACTACTCTTCAGCTCAAGGTCTAGAAGTTGATTAAAGGCATGTTTGCTTGGAGGCAGGAAGAACAAAGGTTTCGCAGTGCTGTAAGAGGAGCACAGTATCTGCGGGGCTGCTATTAAAAACTGTAATATCGGTTTAGCCTCTCAGACCCCAGCCATCAATAAGAAGGTCTTCATGACTGACAAAGGCAAACAGGCAAACAGCAAACAGCTCACAGGCACAATCCTACCTGATAAGGCCCATAACCTCATTCACTCTTCGCTGCAGGAGTTAATCGAGTCAGGCTGACATCATGAACTGAGATAATGCCAATAAATACCATTTTCTCACACCATGTTCGATAATTATAGCTCTCTAATCCACCAGTTGCCGGGGTCTAAGGGTGAAGACACTAGTTCAAGATAAAACTCTGTATGTTCATTACTGCAATCATATGGAAGCTGTTCCTTTTTGTGCTAAAAAATTGTATCCATTGTGTAAAAAAAAAAGGCAACGTTGTGCAACTCTCATTTCATGTTGGTGCCAGTTTTTATTCCCCAAACAGAAGCATTGAAGAAAAAGTGGAATTAGTTTGTTTGGGTTTTTTTTTTTTGTTCAGTACAAGCAGCTCATACTAATGGGTCTTGCAGGGGTTGCTTTTTGGACTGGACTATTTTCCCTTTGTTCAATTATGTATTCATAGCTTTGCGCTTTACTCCAGAGGAAATAGGAAACACATGACTATTGACTGCTGCTGCCAGGAAAGTCTTTCACAATACGTTCTCAATACATAAACTTCAGTTTGTTCTAATCTCAGCCTCCTCGTCCAAGGAAGTGTCTCTTTCACTCGCTTCTCTGCCTCTTGTGCTGTGTGTAATTTTGCGCTGTCATAACTGATACATATGACAGTCTTGCTGATAGTTCCTTTTATAGACTAACAATCATCAGATTTGCTCATGTCCCCATGTTGACAGAAAAACAAGATCTTCAGTTTTATCAGCATTGCCAGTTCAGCAGTCATCACAGTCAAGTCACACAGCGAATGTCCTTGAATACAAAAAACTTTTGGGTGTAGGCTAATAGTCATATGTTTCTTCACTATATAACATAAAGAAAAAAGACATGCAATGGCATTTACTCTTCTGTTTGTAAAGCATCTTACGAACATCTCCGCAATTAAAATAAAATCACCTTGGTCTACTGTCTCTGAATGGCTGTCTATAGTGATGGATGCCTGGTGTTGGAAGGGGCTGTTCACACACCTCTAGTGAAGTATCATTCTCTGCAGAGCTGATGTGGGGTGTTCGCCAAGTGATGTCCCTGACTGAGCCCTCCATCACACTTTTCATGAGATGGACAGAGAGAATACCCTTCCTCCCCAGAGACTGATTACCTGCAGTCGG
This sequence comes from Pundamilia nyererei, assembly GCF_000239375.1. Classification (NCBI taxonomy): domain Eukaryota; kingdom Metazoa; phylum Chordata; class Actinopteri; order Cichliformes; family Cichlidae; genus Pundamilia; species Pundamilia nyererei. The sequence continues at coordinate 2,184,914 of NW_005187467.1, read as the reverse complement.
CTGTTGGGAGAGATTAACCTTCCAAGTTTAGAATAGCAAGGTTCTACTGGTGTTCAGGGTAGTTTGATACCTTTTGAGACCTTCAATATCTATGTAGGACATTTGGATACTGAAGCTAAAACATTAAAACTATACATTACAACTAAGTTATAAATGGCAAATGGTGGCTTTTTACATATTTGGTGGTGGCTTTTTTTTTTTTTTTTTACATATTGTTACATATATATAGATATAGATATAGATATCCAAAATAATAGTATAATGAAAACTATACAATACTATCTATACGATAGGACAGGACATACGACAGGACAAAGACAATACAAAGTGGATTGTGTGGTTGGTATTGAATACCAGGTTCAAGTTATTGTCAAGTTATTATAGACGAGACATGACAAAGACATGTGCAAGGTGCAAAATTTGCAAATGTAGTATAGTTTAGATATGTGTTCAGTAACTATAGTGTGCAAATAAGCATATTGTTCCCAGGTGGATTTGTGTAAGTTTTTGTTGTTTTTGAGTCTTTCGGGTGAGTATTGTAAGGTGTTTGTAAAGGTGTGTTTGTATATCAGTTCTTTGGTGGTATTGAGTTGAGGGCTCTGACTGCTTGGGGGAAGAAGCTCTTGCAGTATCTGGTCGTTACGGTTTTGATGCTGTAAAACCATCTGCCAGATGGGAGGAGGGAGAACAGTGCATGTGAGTGGTGGAAAGTGTCCTTCACTATGCTGTTCGCACGTTGGATGATGTGTCTGTCGTATATGCTCACTGGTCACCTCATAGGTAGCTCAATCACCATTCATATGGTGGCAACTAAGTGCATTTACACATGGTCAAGACGACCTGCTAAAGTTCAAACCAAAGATCAGGATGGGGGGGAAAAGGTGATTTAGGTGACTCTGAAAGTGGATGGCTCACCAAAATTTGACAATACAAGATTGGAAAAATGCTGTCTGGTCTGATGGGCCCTGATTTCTGCTGCGACATTTGGATGGAGGGTTCAGAATTTGTCATAAACAACATGAAAGCTTGGCCCCATCCTGTCTCTTATCAATGGTTCAGGCTGGTGGTGGGGATGTGATGATGTGTGGGCTATTTTCTTGGCACATTTTGGGCCCCTTACTAGCAAATGTGCATTGTTAGAATGCCACAGCCTACTTTTAGTATGTTGTTGACCATGACCATGTCCATCTCTTTATACCCATCCTCAGATGGCTGCTTCTAGATAGATAACACGAATGCCACAAAACTCAAATCATCTCAAACTGGTTTCTTAAACATGACAGTGAGGTCACTGTACTCTTGTGGCCTCCTCAGTCACCAGGTCTGAATCTAATAAAACACCTTTGGTATGTGGTGGAACAATTAACCACATATATATGTACAGGTGACAAATCTGCAGCAACTGTGATCATGTCAAAATGCACCAAAATCTCAAAGAAATATTCAGAACACCTTGTTGAATCGATGCCATAAAGAATCAAAGCAGTGCTGAAGGCAAAAGGGAGTTCAAGTATTAACAAGCTTTAACTACTGAAGTGGCTGATGAGGGTACTCCTGTAAATTTATCAGTGATATACAGTATGTTTCTGAAAAACATATGTCACAACAATGGACCTTTTTGAAACAGACAGGGACAAAGAGAGGGAAAAGGGAGAACGCTTGGGCACATTGTATTCAGGCCTTGACCCTTGAAGCAATGATGCCAACATATGGTTAGTTGCATCACCCACTTCTGTCTTGGGAAGAAGAGTCCGTCCAACTGTCGAGCCTCAGTTTCAGGAGGAGCAATGCAGATTCTGTTGTAAATATGAAACAGTTGGTCATGTCATTTTCCTTACAAAGGTGCTGTAAAGATCATGGGACATGGTTATCCTTTCTTCTTGAGTTTTGCAAACATGGAAATTGTGCCTCTCACAGCATTTTTGTAATGAGGGGAGTGGGACAATGGGGTATTGTTGCTATGTACCATCTGCTCTTTATAGAGGTGCTTCATTCTGTAATAATTCAACTATATTTTCTTTGTATTTCTGGATTCCAGTAGGCCTGTGCTTTGGTCCCCATTCTGTTGCTGATTTATTGACAGCTGGAGAGTGCCCAAGCTAGTAACCTCACAAAAACACAAACAAACAATCACTCAAACAAATCAACCCCAAAAAGGGATTCACATCCCTGCTTTTTGAAGACAGCAGTGAACAGTGGTGCTGACCCTGACCTTCAGCATGCACAGGTGCAGAGTGTCAAACTCTTGGGATGAAAATCAGCATCTCAAACTCTGATGCCACAGTGCTTTGCCAGAAAACAGAGGATTGTCCATTGCACGTTGGGAGAGAGTTCAAGTGTCTTCGTGTTTTGTCCATGGCAGCGACAGCACGTTTGGAACTGTGTCTTCAGTAATGTGGATAGTTGATACAGTCGGTCATAGTAAAGCAGAAGCTGAGCCTGCAAAGCAAAGCTCAAGAAGTTGAGCTGTGATTAATCTTTATCAATAATTCTCGGCAGTGACAAAAAAAACCTTAAGGCACCTTAACCATGAACCATAGGTCCATGAGCTGTTCAGAGACAAGGTCAAGAACGCGGAGACAAGGGGGAGCTTTGATTGAATGAAACCAGCTATGGTGGTTCGGGCATCTGACTAAGATGCTATCTACATCCTTACTAAGGGAGGTACTCTAGACAAGCCCATGGGGCAAATTAAGGCTATGTTAGAAAAATGTCACGTCCTTTCTGACCTGGGAAGGCACTGAGCAGGAAGCAGAGAAAGTGGCCAGGCACTGCTGCCTCTGCACACCCATTCTTGAGTAGGAATGGATGATAATTAAAGGGAAATTATTATTTCTCTTTCCACCCTCTGAAGCAACATTGTAAGCACATTTATCCAATTTTTGTTGCATAAATCCTTTTAATTTATCCAGTTTATGTCACTTAAATTCTGCTAATTTTGAGAATTTGGAAAACTTTCTTCAAATTCATGACCTATGTTAAATTCAAACAAATATAATATAATTAAATTCTAATCTAATTCTAATCTGTAGATGCATGATCTGTAAATGTTTAATATTCTTACTTAAAGAGGGTGCCATTACTAGTGGACCCTAGAAAATGGTCAAAACAATGTTAACCCCAATGTTAAAATAGCTCCATATATTAGATATGAGAAAGTCTCGCATTTCTTATGGTTTTGTTTCAATACTGATCACCATTCCTTCAAAAAAATTCCACTTGGTTGAGATTCATGTCATCTGTATCACATAATTAGTACTTATGGGCTCATTTTTCTGAGTCTGTTATGTTCCTAATGGATTCAGTCTGCATGGATTCAGCAGAGCAATCACTGTCACATTTCAGCATCCTGAACATGTGCTAGCACCATACACACTGCAGCTGGAAATACAGGAGAGACAAAAGCAGCTACCAAATGCTACATCAAAGGAATTCACAGATTTCATTATTGATGATGATTAATACAGATTTCTGTTGTTTCCATGTCAAGTGAATGATAGAATGTTAACTCAGTGTATCACTTCATTTGCTTTTACACGGAGTTTCAGATTAACAAAACCAATTACATTACAAAAAAATTCAATGGTGGTGATTCTTCTAAAAGGCCACTCTGAAATACCAAAACCAAAAGAACTGACATGCAGCAGCAGCTATGCCTAAATCAATCGGTGTGCTCTTCCAGAAAGGGAAGCAGTATTATTTGTGATACAAATTGAAATTTCAATACATTTTAATAGGAGAGAAATTAACCCTATTGTAGCAATATTCTAAAATATCTCAAATAGTATGACTCCCTCTATTCCTATACTATTGTGTGGCATCAAAATTTATATTATGAGAATTTTAAATACCATTTTTGTTACATAGCGACACACAGCACGTATTACCTGCAGCCCCATTTGTTCTTCCCTAAAACCTTGCTTGAGTGTTGATTCGTCTGGAGTCTGAGTCAGCTAAACCTACAGTAATGTTTTATATTTAAACACATTGAGGACAAAACAATGTGTCGGGAATACTGTTTGCATATATGCTTCTTTTAAAGAAAAATTCATTTCCTTTTTCCGCAACCGGGGCATCAATCTGACACCAGGCTTAGACAACTGTCTAAGAGATTTAACTAAATGCTGCGAGCATTGCTGCTGATCAGACTGAATCGCTCAGAAAATATGGCGAAACAAGAAAAATGTGCTGCTCCATTACATTACATAGCTGTTTGTTTGATTAATATAAAAGAAGCATAGACTAACCTAGCTAATATTAACCGTTAAAGTCATTTTGGGGGAAAAAAGAAAGAGCAACTTTCTCTTCAGTTGAAATTAGCAACTCACTATTAGCACAGAATTTTCTCAGTAGCAAGTAGCAAGTGTCTTGCCATATGGTGAACATACACATCCTTTGGGGGAAAGAAAAAACTGTAAAATTTTATTCTACTCTCAGCAGCTAATGAGGGTGAAATACGCTTCTGAGACTGTGGCCAAAAGAGATGATCTGTAAAATTAATGGATGTGAGTAGGTATGGAGCCAATGCCCGATTCACACTATCACTGTACAAGCCACCCAAATAAACACATTTCCATGAGAAAATAATTACCAAAATTGCAAATTCTATTCTCACAATTGCCTTTTTAAAAGTCTTTTGAATGGTAGCAGTGGGGGATAAACATAAGTATGTGCTGCAAGTTTCAATTCAATATCATATCAGGAGCTGAATCATGGATTCAAGATGGGCTGGTCACAGATGATATCCCTAATGAAATTATGCATGACTTTAAAGGCCACAGTTTATACAACTGCCCATAATACCTATCTGTCCAGTATCTGGGCCACATTACCGACACATCTGTCAGGAAATGAACATCATTTAACTCAGCCGCACAGAGAGATTGCTTTGGTTTTACAGGGGAGCTGAGATTGAAGCGTAGATTGCAGCCCAAACAAAATTTTACACATGAACTGCTGTAAAAGTGAAGGTTAGAACGGCAGCAGAATCATCAAAAGTGTACCACACATTTATAAAGATTTGTTGACACAGGTGACAGAACATTAGTTTATCTGCGCACAAGCGGCCCCAGCCAAGGTGCTACAATCCAGTAACAAACTTACGAGGAGGTGCGGGGATGAGACTCAGTTGTAACACTATGTCTCTGTCATCTTAAAGTTGGTTCGTGAGTCTGTGTGGTTTAGCTGACAGAGTCTGGAAATATAACGCTAACCAAGGCTAGCAAACATAAAATATTTCAAGCTTTACTGAAAGGCCTGAAGACATTTTCTTTTTTTCTTTTTTTTCCCCAGCCTTTGGGGAAAAATATTTACCTTCTCCTTGTAACCGATTCCTTGAGTACATTTACACCTGTCATTGATGTGACGCAGATGAGTCATTCCTACTATTCGGTGCCATTTCAGTGTGATCACTCTTCATCAAAAAATACAAAATTTTGAATTATTTTAACATTTCATCTAAAAGAGGGATTTTCAACCTATAAGAAAAATGTATTGGTCCAGCTAAGGATATTATATTATAATATTTTTTAAAATCAAAGTCTTTACCCATGACGTGCCACATGTCCACCCTGTTACAGGACATTCAATTTTCTAATAATAACTGTTTTGAATACACAGTTATAGTAATATTTACATTTTCTAAAAGCTACAATGTCCCTTTTTAAAATCTGCAAGGAAATTTCATGTTACAGTGCATAGCAATAACAGGGGTGACGGTAACAGGGGGGAGATTTCATGCTAAACTTAGCCATTACTACTAGTATGATGAACAACAAGCTAGTACATGGTGACCACTAAGAACCATTTTTAACATGTTTATTAGCCATATTATAAAAATTACAAAAAAAAATTGTTAATAAGCGTAACAGGTTGGACGTGTTATGCTTTGCCACATTACAAAATCTTGCTAAAACATTGAAAAAAGGGTTGATTAAAGAGTGGTACTTACTCGTCTTCTTCTTGAAAGTTTTCCCTCCAAAATATGTTACATCCGGGAGTGTCATGTGACTAAAAGAATAATCAGGTGATGTGTTCTATGGAATTCTTATCAGAGTAACAGGGGTGACAGTTGATTCAGGGACACAACATTTTTTAAAGATTTTAAGTATTAAACATGCTTTAATAATAAAAAAGAACATTTGATGAGGAACATTAGAAATAAGCCAATCCAGAAATGATGAAAAATCTAGATTTTTTTTTTTTTTTTAAGTTATATTTGTAACTGAAGTCGAGCAAGCATGACTGGGGACATAGTACTTTAGTGACTTGTGCTAAAATAAAAGTAATTTACTTTTAATGTATTTATCCTGTGTATATATCAATGTGTTCTATGGTAGAGTGGGGTTAAACATACAAGAAAATGGTTTAGAAATAAGCATTAGACAAGTTTTACACTAAATATACCATATTATGTCATTAGGACTCAAATGGCACCGAATAGTAAGAATGACCCAGATAATGTCCAATTAGGTCAGACAAAAAATAGCAGAGCACATAAATCATGTTCTCTGGTCCTGCAGAAAACGCAGATCACACAGTGTCTGGTGTGGAAACAAAACTACACTTCCCATGGGAAACATGGACCACTTGCTTTACTTCATTATTCGTCTTTTAGAAGTAAAGCAAGTGCACTCATCACACCTTTCCTACCTATACACCTACAGTACCATTATCTCTGAGACCAGCAGTGTGGCCAGACATAATTATTGTAGCATAAGCATCTGGGCTAAGATCTACAGTAAAAAAAAAGTCTGCCTAATGAGTGCTGTAGGTGTTGTGGTTCTCTGTTTTTGTTCATTTATTCCAGCCTGCTGTTTTCCTCTGTCACCTGCTCTGCAGTTACCACTCCTTTATCATTCCCACTCCAAGGATTCCCCTCACACCATCCCAATTTCCCTTAAGGGGCTTCCAAACTGATTATGTATGTTTACTGCAAATCACACTGTGTGAAAAAATCTTGAGCTCCATCTGTGTCACACCATGATATCACATAGTCAGCCTGTCTGAATGTGTGGTGAACTGAAATCCTAACATGGAAATAAAATCAGTTCTATGAGAGCAAGCTCATGCCATCCATCTGCATTGTTCATATTTTGATTTTTTGATATTTATTTTTGCATTTATTGGTTAGTTTTATTTCCTGTTTTCTTTATCGGGGCAAACAGCAATGCTTATACAGTACAAACTTATACAGTACAGACTTAATCCGGCCTACACCTTAAGCACTCTAGTGCCACTGGCGTACAGGTATTTTGGAGTTTATGCAGTTTATTTTATTTTATAGTCATATAGCCAGTTAAAGGACCTAATGGTGTCAGGATTATTGAATAATTCTAGGAGGTTCTGCAGTGAACAAAAGCTTCTGTTTGTGTAATAAAAGTTCAAAATGATTGAAACTACTAGAAATGCCACCAAATAGGATAGGAAATCACATCTCAGAGCATTTTATGTACCATCTTGGTATAGACTTGCAACCTCTCAGGGTACTCCAAAGGAGCAATTCAAAAGGCAAATAACATATTTTTCTACCAGTGTTTACAGCTGGGTTTTTTAACATGATCAAATCAGACTAACATGCCTCCCATGTCCTTATTTCAGTTATATTCTTAAACTGGTGCTCATAAAAAGTCACAGAAGCCAGCACAATCTGTAACATTTTCTGAAATTATTTCCTCTTGGTCTGTAGAGGTGACTACTTCATATGAAATTTCTGTGCATGTCAAAATTTTACACTGCCCATTATTGTTATACAGTTCAATACAAGAACATTGTAATACAGTGAAGACCGTGGCCTTTACCACTGTACTTCACTAGTATAAAGTTATGGCTTTCAAATTCCAAAATCACTGCAAAGGGACAGCTAGTCTTTGTCAGATCATCTTGGCAGCTTTTCTTTACCTGACTTTTTTTTTTTTTACTTCCTCTTTTCTGCCCAATCTTTTGCTCTTGCTCAGCCCTGTTTTCCCACTCACCTGTTGCTGACTTCAGGCTGCTTGCTGTCAAGACTTACTCAGTGCTTTTTTGTGAACTATTACACTTTTACTCCTCATTTTCTGAAGTGCACCTATCAATCCTTCTTTCTTCTTGATAGAAGGCTACTGAACTGTAAGATCAGTTTATCACTACATGTGTGCATCAAGGCAAGATGAAAGCATGGTTTGCTGCCCCTAAGACCTACTTTTCAGAAATCAACCAACTGCTATTGTGAAATAACATTTGTTTGGTCTTCTTGTCTGTTTACAAGTTTAAAGACAGAACTTGAAGCAAAACTACCGTACCACCCGGCAAACTGACGCTCTTTCATTACTGATAAATTATTTTGTTTCTGCAGGCACTCTGTCAATTCACTTTCATCAGCACATGAGAAGGAGCCAGACTGAACAGGTTTCACATCTCTGAAAAGAACCAACGACTCATGACAGAAGGATAGTATCCAATTTTGGCAAGAAGGAGCAGGCAGGAGACAGAGACACAAAAATTGCTGGAGTTCCAGTGTACTGTATCATCAGCTCAGCATGAAGTTCTCTTTCACTGGAACTATTGAGCCTTGACTTTCCCGAACTAAGCAGTGACTTACTACAACAAGTCCTCCATCTCATCAGCCAAACAAACTGCTCAGACAACTTGGTGGTGCCAGTTGGGCACAACTCTCGGACCTCCTTCTCCAAGTACTTGACATTGTTTTATGGGGTAACTGTTTCCAAAGGCAAATCAGCAAATTGGTTGGCAAATGGTAAATGGACTGGTTCTTATATAGCACTTTTCTACTTTAACTGAGCACTTGAAGCGCTTTACACCTTGCCTTATTCACACAAACACTTTTTTCTATGCTCTTTCTAAGTGCTTCTATCTAACATTCAGACACATTCATATTCGGATGGTCGCATCAGAAAGTATCTTGGGGTTAAAATCTTGCCCAAGGATATTTGGCATGCAGACTGATCAAGGATCAAACTACCAACCGATTTCGATTAGTAGGTGACCTGCTCTATCACCTAAGCTACAGCCAACTGAATCAACTAGCTCTGAAAATGGATAGCGTTGGAGCGGCGCTGCGAGGTCTACATTGTGACGAGCCCGGGTGGAGACGGCGCCGGTGCAGATATTGGTGGTAGTAGCAAATATTCTACTCAAGGAATTCTATATTTACTAACATGGCTACGTCAGTGTAATGTAGGCTTAAAATAAATGAGTTTTTTTCAACCTTGGATCTGATAACTCACAGGGCTAGTGAGAATGCACTTCTAAAGCGATTCAGATTAAACAATCCATGATAAGGAAAAACAGCTATTTGCCTGCTAATCAAACAGACATTTACACCTTTTGATGATTAGTCACAAGCACTCTAGGTCAAATAGTGCCCGAGAGATTTAAGCAACTGATGAAAACCACAGTCAAGCATTACTTTACAAATAAGTGCTCTGAGCTGCTGACATACATTTGTGCTGAAATAGCACGTACTGCTGTTATATTTATTTATACTTGTATTTTCACAATGCAGCAGCCATAAATGACAAAAACTGAGGGAAACAGTATTAAATAAAATAGCAGCAGGGAAAAATTGAAGATTTGACATGGCTGATCACCTCAGAAGTTGTTCCAAAGCCTGATGCAAAATAACTGATCACCTTTCACAAACAAATCAGTGTATGGATTAGCTGAAACAAAATACCAACTAGGTTTACAGAAATCAGATTTATACACTGTGAGAGTTTGAAAAAAACACAAGCTCGTCGAGTCAATGTACCGTGCAGAGAGATCAATGTGCATCAGAAAGCCTGTATGTGCCAGTGTGCGATCCTCACCTCAGCACCTCCCAACGGTGAAATCCTCTGGCTTCGTCACAAACATCCATATGGTCTTTCTCTCTCTCACACACACATATACACACACTCACTATACACCCTTCCATTGTATGAGGGTAGAAAGCCACAATCCTAAATTAACTGGTCTACTGGAGCAGTCAGGGATAAGCTGACACTCTTAAGAATTATCATCATTATACTGTTCTGTCAGAAATGGGTATCAGATTATCAGTGATGAGAGTGAATACTAACAAATCTCCCTGCAGCCAAGTGGCTTCAAGAAAGCGGGGTGGCAGCTGTTGCCCTATAAATCTGATCATATTTGTGCTCCCAGAGGGGTCCAGGAGCCTTCCAGAAAGAGCAACCAGAGCTGCCCAATATGTTGCCATTGAGCATCATAACTCAAATGCACCAAATTCACAGCTTCCCTTTCTTTTTCTCTTTGAACTAAGATTTATCTGCCATTTGCAATGCCAGATAGCTCTGCTAAATACTTATGCAAGGGATCAGATATCTATAAATGGTAGAACCCTTGGGCTTTCAGACGTATGGCATTTTAATTTAGACTGTATTAACAAGTGGTTCTGAGAATTTGCACAACAATGCAAAAACTGAAAAGAACAACTCTTTTAACTTTATCAGTATCAGCGGTATTGTACCATAGCCCTATATACAATATCTTACATCATTTGCCTGGGCTCATAAGTACTTAGCTGAAGTGAGAAGCACCTCTTACACTAACCTCTGTATAATCCCTCACAGAGAGCTTAGACAGTCCTCTGGAGCTCTCGGTGATTTGTCCATCAAAAACCATTTCTTCTCCTTCCAGTTTCTTTTCTAAGAGCCAATTGGCTTGTCCTCAGTTTGAGAAGACAGGCTGTAAAGTGTAAACATATAGCAGATAGAAATATATTGAACAAAGTTTGCACCGCCATTGGCGTGAGAAAAAAAAAACAAAAGACAAGAACCGAAGAAACCGAAAGAGCTAGCGCACTTAAAAAGACATCACTAAACCAACACTTCACTGTGAAATGCTATTAAAGAAAGCCACACATTTCCACTCATTTTGAATTATCTACGATACATCACTGACAGACCGGCCATAAAAGAAAAATTGCACTTGTGTTTGTGGAGCACATCCCAAGGGTAAACTCTATATCACATCAAAACCACAGGCCATGCTGTAATGTCCACTGCCCAGTGGTGGTCTGTGGTGCCATGGGGTCTCCACATTGTGATCTGTGGCTCCATGATGAAGTGCTTACAGCCAAGGGCAACATTTCATCCTGTTCCACAGGCCCATAGTCTGACTCATCTTTTCTGATATATATCTAGCCCTAGGGATGATGTTCAGTTTAATTATGGATACATGGGACATCAGTCAAAGTTAATGTTTTTCTTGTTTTACACGGCCATCTATACAAGCTGCCTCTGACACACCGTGACCATCCCAAAGAGAATTGAAGAGATCATCACGGAATAGGGACAGGAAGTGAGGAAAGAAGCCAGGTGAAACTTTGAATAATTGATAAGGTCTAATTTTCAAACCGGAGCATGCCTCCAGCTGCTGTCATCTAATCATCATTTCGCAGAGAAGACTTCAGAGCTTTGATAAAGCAACAGTTATTATCAGTAGAATTTTTCTTCACCGATACTTGAGAAAGCACTCTTTTGGGGTAGGGATTTCAGTGGTTCATATGCCGGAGCCATGACAAATACTGCGCTCAGCCCTCCTCTCCTGACAGTGGCCTCCGGCAACACTCAACCCTCTGCAGAGCTGCAGGCAATATGGCCATTACCTTCAGCCCTGTGGAGCTTTACTACCCTGGGCAGCCACATACTCAGAGATGCTGATGCTCCTTATGAAGGTTCATCCTTATGGCAGGAATAATAAAAATGTGCCTAGTGGTGCTCACTTGGGAAGATGGCCATCTTTATTGTGTGGGGACGTAAGCAGACACTTGGATTTAATGCGCAAGTATTGCTATCTCCCTGAGCTGACAGGATTAGTCTCACTATGCAGAGATCACTTAATGTTACTGTAAAATGCTGAATTAGACTGTTTGTACTGTCTAACACGTCTATTTCTAACTGTTTAATTTATCCCTTACTTTGTTTCAGCCGAGCATGCAGCTGACTTATCATGGAGGTTTTCATTTCTTTGTGAAATAACAAGCAGTGCAGATTAATTGCAGAAGCTCAAGCAACTGAACAGAAACAGTCTCTACAAAAATATGCTGCTAATGATTGGGTGTCACCCTCCCTTTTTGTGTCTGTATGTATGTGCCTTTGCATTTATGCCAGACTGTAACGAGCTAGTCTAGTCTGATGTGATAAAAGAACAGGGAGATACACAGATGGCTATGGTCACTGCTTGATTGATTTACATTACGATTGTTCTTAAAAATGATCCATTACACTGAATTTGTAGAACAATAAGGACAAAAAAAGCTTTCCCTAAGAAGAGTTAATGACTAGCTTTTTATCTGCTGACATATTCCCCAATTACTTCAGCGATTTCCAAACGGGTGATGAAGACTGTCAGGAGCAAAAATGCAAAGTAACTCCAACACTGAGACCAACACATGTTCTCCACTGCTGGAGCCAGGGACTCTTGGCTCTGAGTGAGAGCTTCCCAGCCAGCTCTTCTTGGCACTGCTGTCTCTCTGTCCTGGGCATACTGATTCTCATATCAGGGTTCATTTACATAATACTGCCTGCGACTGGTCTCAGTTTAATGAAGGATGGTAATGTATTTCTATAACAATGTTTCACCCTTCAACATGCCAACATAAACAGGACAGTGTGATGACATCTGGTTGAAGCACTCTTTAACTCTATAATCATAAAGAAGAAAAGCCAGTCATCTTTCAGCAGTGTCAAGGCTTCAGCTTTCAGGAACAAAGAAGCTGTCAAACTTCTTTCTGAATGCATGCTCCTGGCTTCTAGTGTGAAAAAGAGAAAAGATCTCGACAATCCAACATGCACTGTTAGCCATTAACAAAAATATCTGCTCTGCTGTAACTGTGCTGTAACCAGCAACCAAACAACTACTAACCCTCTGTTGGATTTGTATTGTTGATTATCATTTATGCTTAGAAATATCTACTTATATATGCTTAGAGTTTTATAATTAGTTGTAGATTGATAGAGGTTTGATCCTTAGTAGTCTGCAGAGATGTTGTGCCAATTCCAGAGTGTTCTGGCATTCACACCCACATTCTGGGAGCATGGGAGAGGTCGTACCTTGTCTTATTGTTTTATGGTAGGATAATCGTATCTATATCTGTTTTAGGCTAAGTGCCTTCTGTTTAGAAGAACTACTGGACTTCCAGACCAATAGGTTTAGGGAAGTTGTTTATGGGGAC
>NW_005187467.1:2144369-2171720 GCF_000239375.1 Pundamilia nyererei | reverse complement strand
TATATATATATATATATATACATATATATGATGCTGATTATAAATTTTCTTTTTATTCAGCTTGAGATGTGTTGAATTCTAGTTATATACATCAAAAATTTTCACATAATGTTATTTCTTACACACATATCACATGGTTAGGTTTAGGCACTAAAAAAATCCTGTTTTATTGTTTGGGTTCAAATACAGTGGTAATTCCTACAAAAATATATTTCTTACAAATTTGTTTTCACTGACATAAAAAATATGTAAGGATTCATATCCATGAGTACGGAAAAAATGACATTTTTTGTCTTTTTTTTTTTCACAAATTGCCATCACCCTGGACTTTTTCCAAGAGTTGGGCAGGCTTATTTTGTAAATCCATATTTACTCATAATAAAATAGCATATTTGCACCCAAATCCTACCAAGCCAACTTTGCACACACATATAAACACAACATGTAATACTTAATAACACCTGGCACTCACTTCATGCCAACACTGTCTTTTTGGGTGGTTTATTTGGCTAGTTTTCATTCATCTTTGGGGTGGTTCTGTCACACAGACATGTTATCCCCGATGCTTTTGTGTGCAGTAAAAAACTGGAAGCCCTTGGGAAGAAGAGGGTGTCCAATGACATCCTTTAGCTCTTATGACTGAAAACTACCTTCGAAGAATAAAAAGGATTTTTTCTATTGAACCTAACCCCAAAGCAAACCATTTCTGTAAAATTGACAATCTTTTTCCATCATTTTTATGCTTTCAGTGGTCCAGTAACAAGTTAAACAATAGGTAGCAGACAACAAAGTCACAGTTTTTACAGAGCCATGTAAATAATTCAGCAATCAAAGGCTTTTTTGTTTTAACAATGCCGGTATTTTAGAACAATCGTTCTAAAACAACAAAATTCAGCCCCAACTAAGCTCTCAACTGACTGTAACACTTCACCAGGTGGCACCATGTGTCGACTCTGTGAGGTCCTGATGGGAAGTTGAGCTCACACCTTCAACCTTCCAGCACAGGGTTTCTTCTCAAACAATGCAAGCATGGTGGAGAGATTAAGTAGTCTGCCACAGGGGTGCACAATGCTTCATTAGGCCAAGTAAGGATAGATGTCAGTGCCCGAAGCAATTGAGGACCCAGTGAAGTGTCAAAGGACCTCTAATGCAGTCTAACATGTTACTCATTACTGACCACTGTATTGACTAAATTTAAGGGGGGCTAGAGTGATTATTCAAAGAATCAAATCAATTCTTCACATAATGCCTTCACTCAAGATCTAATCACGGCATGCTGAATGTATTTAATGGCTCTAAGGTCAGTAGTGCATAGAGCCATCCATGTGAAGGTGGAGATGTTAATGACCCTAGTAACTCGTGAATCTTACGAAAATCCTATAACCACAGCTGCTATGTTAAGACAGTGAAATTCCATTAAGAAAATTTTCAGAGTGTTAATTATACTGAACAGTTAGGTCTGTCATTCAAACTATAGGTCTGCTTTTAGCACCTACTCTGTTGGAGCATGTGTTAAATTAATAGTCTTTTTAAATCATATGAATTCTGAGGCTTTAGCATGTTCTCCTGATGGGTTCAGACATCTTTTAACCTAGAACAGAAATAACCTCTGGTACCAGAGCAAGTACAAGCATTTAGGCCGAACTTACTGAGAAAACATTGGTATGCTGGTAAGCTGCTGGTAGATTTAAAGTTATGGGTCACTCTGTTCCCATTCTTTCTTTTCCTCCCCCCCCCACCCCCTTTGTTCCGTGTACTATTTCAACTATGAAACGAACAGAAATAAACAATTAAAGGTCCAAAGAATGTGTCAATATCCTCTCAGTTTATTAAATAATTTAATTAGTCAGTGGACAAGCTTGAAATCACCAGTGAGAGTGTATGTACCATCTCCACACCCGAGTGTGGTTGCATCCTTGTTTGTAAGCATGTTACAAACAAAAACGGGGATTTCTCCACAGCCTCCGAGTTGAATTGCAGAATCATTTTTACATGCACAATCTCATAACAAGATTTTTACACTGCAAATGAGAATTTATACGAATATAGCCGAAATAACTCAGCAGAGGGGCTTTTATCGAGCTACGTCTCCAGAAGTACCGCAGAAGTATTAATATTTGCATTGTTATTAATTCAATGTTAACATTGAACTCAATCACACCGCCACACAGTACCGACCCACACATATGGTTCTTACACACACACTGGACTTTCTGGACTTTGTTTTTGCACAACACTGGTCACTATATTCTTCATTTCCGGTTAATACTTGTACAGCTGCTGTTATTGTGTATATATTTATTTAGATTTAGATTTCTTCATACATTCTTATATAGTTCTATATTGTGTATTGTGTATTTTGTTGTACAGTTATTTCATTTTTAACCTTAATTTATATTTTATTCCTTCCTAGTTAAATTTACCCTTTTTTAATTTTTCATATTTATTTCCTATCTTATTCATAGTCTTTTCCTTTTTTGTTTTCTTTAGGTCACGAGCAGTTGTCCAAGCATTTCACTACATATCGTACTGTGTATGACTGTGTACGTGACAAATAAAATTTGAATTTGAATTTGAACATGTGTACACTTCAAAAGACACTCTTACGCAAGCCTGTTGTTTGCTTCATCATTCGTGTCCATGTTATTAGGAACAAAAAGGGAAAGGAAGCACATTTTTCAAGTAAAACTGAGGTGTGTTGTTTCAGAACCTTTATTTTTCTCTGAAAACTGGGAAACTCTCCAAATTTTTACAGCTTGAAAAGGAATATCAGTTGTGTTGCTGTACGGCAGAGATGGCCAATTAATATTTTCTCTCTTTATAAAATTCTACTGGTGAGAGTAGATGCTACGGTTAAGCAGTAGTTTGTAAATACATTCTTTGTTTTTATTTAAAAGAGTCTTAATGTGGTATTAGAGAAATAATAAGCAAAATGCTGTAGAAGAAAAAGAATATGGCTGGAGGTTAACTGATCACCATGTTTCTCCATGTTTACAATTGGTGGCTTACACTGAAATACAATCCAGGGGGAACAATCTGTTGAATCTTCCAATGAAACAGTGGCCTGAGCTTTGGATTTGCTTGGGCTTTATCAGCACTCTGTCAGTAATTTTCAAACAGCAGCGAGCAAAGCAGATTAGCCTGGCTCTACACCGGCGACACTGTTGACTCATTTGACTCACAGATGAATACAAAATTATCTCTAATTCGTTCGGAACGAGCAAACAGATGAAACATCGTCCAGCATTAGGCTGGATGGAAGGTGTTGTTCCAGGATCGCTCGGCTTTTCACCTCTGCTTGTAGGACATGAAGGTCGCAGCGCACGAGGCTCGATGCGGGCCAGCTCTCGGCATCGAGACAGGATGGAGGGGCTGAGCTCCATCTCCAGGAGGACAACAGAGTGCCACTGTCACAGAGAGTATATACCCTCTCTGCCACCGAGAGCGGTCAAGTGGAAGAGGCCAGCCCTTGAGCAGGCACGCTTGTGTGAATGTGAATGTGTGTGTGTGTGTATGTATGCAGAGGGAGCAATCTGGAGTGTGCTGGAGGCTATGGCCTTTTTGACGTGATAGATTCCCTTTGCAGCCTGCAAAGCCAGGAGGGAGCCAGTCAACATCCTGCCACATGCCCTGCTGTTTATCTTCCAAAATCTGGTGGCGGGTTGCATCCTCTGGGTCTGCCCCAGACGCTCTCCTCTAACCATAATCACCATAACTTATGGTGACATAAATGACCATGCGGTTGCTGATTTTGTGCTTTGCTTTTTTTTTTGTTTTACCTTAAAACACTTTCCTATTATTAAGCCAAAAAATGGTACCTGCCAAGTGCCATTTATACAGGTATGGAAATGTTTGCGTATTTTAACAGATTCAGGCTAAATCAGGTTTCCCTGGAAAAACAAGGTAGATAGCTCAGACCTCGGAGATCATAGCCTCTTACTGAAGAGAAAGAAAGAGCCAGGAAGGGGAGGGGAAAAAATTCAATTCCAAATCTGCAGCTTCAAAAGTGGATGGAAGCTGAATGCAAATAAAGTTCTGTTACTGTGTGTTGTGATTTATCACTGTGCCGAGCAGTAGTGCCGAGGCAGGCGGTGCATTGAACGGAATGACTCTCCTCACATATTGGAAAAGCAACTCGACAACAAAGGACAGGAAAAATAGAGCCAGACAGATGGATGACCTTCAGTCCTCCTTGATAGGAATAGATAGAGGGATTTGTTTAGAGAGCTAATCGCTCACTTCAGTAAAATTGTTGTCTAGAAAATCCATCTGTATATTGAAAAAAAAACAACACTTTTCTTTATAGTCATGTGAAACAATTAGAGGATAAGACTAATGAAGAAACCGTGTTATATTTCACTTTGTAATCTACAGAATGACCATGTTTTTATCTTTCATGAAAAATTGGTATTGAATAAAATTCCCTCTTCAAACTCTGCATCCGGTGAGAATACAAATGCCTTTCTTATCAAAAGCTGAATTATGGATGCACTATAACCAAATATTAGCACAGCACTGACATTTCTCTGTGCCACAATGACATTGCAGCACTCCAACCATACCACACATTGGTAAACAAGCCTGTTCTGGTCAGCATCTGTGTATTCAGAATCAGCAAAACTGCCAAATTTCTGCTGAAATGCATCTTTTCAAACCCCTGTTGCTTTTTTCTCCATCTGCACATATAACTAGGGTTCACTATCATGCATTGTTGGACAGAATGGTGAAATGCATGGGGAATTTGGGCTTTTTCTGCTGTTTGTTTAAGCCATTATTTTTGCTGGTGTGTCTGTGAACCTTTGGGATGTTGTGCTATTCAGCACATCAAGCAACATTCAAAAAAAGAATCAAATCTGCTGTCACACAAACAGCAGCACAGTGATTAAAAAGAAAGTCCATCCTTTTTTTTCCTGTAATCAACGCTTCCATTTGGTGCTCATTTAAATCACCGGTACGCACAATTGAGTGAAAGGGGGACTTGTGGTTTCCATCTCCCGTCTCTCCATATATAATTCTCTGGCGATGAGTCTTGTCACCATTGCTCTGCCATGGGTGAGCTTCAATCTCCGTGCCCAATGACTGCACCAGAGCAATCCTTCAACAGAGCCCTGGTATTAATCTTTCTTGGAAGCGGTTGGCAATGAACCTGGACTGCCTGAAAACTTGTGTGGCTGACAGATTCCATGATCAGCCATCACAGCTGGCTGTCTGATTCATACCTGAACGCCACATCAGTAGAGAGATGGAGAGACTTTAGCTTTCTGCTATGTTTCCATATTGAGTGTTCTCTATGGAGAACAATAGCACTCTCATATGCTATTCCTTTCGGAATGGTCCATGAAACAGGGGAAATAATAATAGAAGAAGGCAGGGATTAATTACATCTCTACTTCTCTATTCACCTTATATAATGATTTAAGTTATGGCTAATCACATTTTTTCTTAACCGATCTAAGAAAAAGCATATCACTACAGTGCTATGCAAAAGTCTTGACAATTTTAACCAAAACGTTCAAACTCAAATTCATCCCTCCATAATACTGCCATTGAATTTCAGTCCACTTCTTGTGAAGTTTGGCATACATCAGCTTTTTTTA
The DNA here is from genome assembly GCF_000239375.1 of Pundamilia nyererei. NCBI lineage: Eukaryota > Metazoa > Chordata > Actinopteri > Cichliformes > Cichlidae > Pundamilia > Pundamilia nyererei. The sequence continues at coordinate 2,166,123 of NW_005187467.1, read as the reverse complement.
CCCTTTTTCTCTTTCTTACGAATGGCATCTTGACAGCCACTGTGACCAGTTTTGATAAGGCTTCATGAAATGTATCTCTCAGGACGTGTGTCACACGTCTTTTTGGGACTAAAAAATAAAGTGCTACCAATATTTTTTAAACGGTTAAGTAATCACAAAACCTTGATGCTGTGTATCATAAAAATCCCACGGCAACGTTCGTCCAACGGAGTTGCAAAAAGGTACATGACATCAGTATGGTGTCAGAGCAATTTCACATGTTGTCCTGTAGCTCAGTAAAATATGCAGAAATGGGCCATTCTCACTAACAATCTCCATATTACAAGGGAGAGCTCACTGCTACTAATCCTCACCGACTAATCTGTGAAAAAGCGTGTCACTGTGAAAACGGTTTCTCGCAGGTGTGCTCCATTTTTTCCTCAATCCACAGTCTTTAACTGGGGAGCTATTCTTTGTTTTCGCATCAATCCAGTTATCAAGACATACATATTGTAATTAATCTGACTGTTACGTTGTTAGGATAATGAACGTTTTTCTAAATTTGTGCTGCTGCTATTTGAATCTTCATACTAATTGTAATGCTGTCATGATATTATAAGGTCATAGCAGAAATGTCTTTGGTCTGTGTATGATAATGAGTTGTTCTTTGGCCCACTTCCATTAGTTGATGTGATGTTTGAGGAGCCAACATTTGGCCAAGATATACGTGACCAATAATTACCCCTCCTTTGTGTTGTAGTGCTGCAGACTGTGCTTGCTCATTCCCAGCGGAAAAGAAAAATCAATTACCTTGGCTCATATTTGAGCACTGCATTTACACTCATACGAGACACAGAGAGAGCGAGAGAAAGACAGAGACATCTACTTTTTGTAAGAAAAAGTTCTTGTGGTTATACTTAGAATCTGAAGTGAAAAGGTTACCAAATGTCTGGCATAATGCTTGTCCTGCCCATAACCGAAACTTATTTAGTTTGGACACCCACACTCTGAGACATATTGTAGATAACACATTACCTTAAGTAAACCAATATTGTTTTCTTGTAAATGATAGCACTGATTTGCTAAAGACAAACTAGATTGAAGACTTAGAGTGAAGAAATTAAAACCATGACAAGCTTATAAAGCAGCTTTCTTGTGTCTTCAAGCTATTATGCATTCTTTTGCCAGTGCTGCGGAGGGGAGTTGTGCTCTAATTAAACTCACCTCCAAATATCCTTGCCGACACCTCCAGAATACTCAAAAGCTTTTAAAATGTGGCTGATGGGAATTTGTTATGCATGTACGCAGCAGTGCTAATAAATTCCCTGTTTAGACTTCAGCCAAGATTAGCGTTGCAACCTGCAGAACACATCTACAGCGTGCCACTGAGTCACAAAGGTCACTATTCAAATTCTTTGACACATGAAAACCTGCTGTGATTGAACCAGTCCTCAGAGGTAACGCCAGCTGCTGAAGCAGAGCTGTGTGCACTGTTAACTACTGATTGCTGTTGCAAACATCTGCGTGGATAAAAAGCTTTTTACCATTCAACATTATCAAAGCTTGAAAGCTGAAGAGAATTCAGTCTTACAATAACTGCAACAATATTTGTGGATATTCTCTAGGGCGATGTTGAAGTTTAGTTCGTACCATAAACTGCGAAGAAGTTAGCCCCTCCCTTGAGTAAATTAATCTTACTTTTGAGAGACCAATGAAGATTATTCATCGCTGAAAAAAAAAGTATCAGCAAGGAATTAAGAAGACTTGATTGCAAATCAACTCGACATAATTTGTGCATTGTTGCTCTGTAAAGAGGCTTTTAGAGCACGCAGGACCTTAGAATTGATGTTAAACAGTTGAATACACAGACCCCTGTCAGCGAGGAGAGCAGTGTGTTCGTTAACAGCTCCATCCCTGCACAAAGAAAGGAACAAACCTCCTCTGTGATAAAAGCTTATTAGCTACCTGCAAGGATTAAATCTGATCACGCGGGGCTGTCGCAGCAACTGTAAATAGATGTCTTTCTACTTGCTACTGTTTCGCTTTGTAAATCACATGCATTTTGATACCATTATAAGCTCGCACAAAATCTCTGCAAGGCTACACATTTTTATTCCTCCTGAAAAATGACATTGCTGTCACCTTTGGAGATATACATTCAAACATGACTGCTAATCCACTGCGTTTGCTAAGTGCTTGAGGGGAAAGGGTGAGTTATTAAGATGGAAAGTAAAGACATCCTAAATGATTAAACACATAATTAACAGCTTCTGCATGAAGGGCATGACTTGTCAAATCTCTAGCGATTCCTGATTGGCCATCTTAATTCTTCTCCCGAAAAACACATCAGCTGAAATACAAAAACTAAACCACTGAGCTTTCAAATCTCCCAAAATATGTCCGCTGTTATTCCTCTGATTTTACCGTCCAAACATCCCTGGAATCCATCTTGATTTATTTATTTTTCTCCAGCAGCCTTCCAAGTTTTAAAACAGCACTAGAACTGCATCTGGGCTTTACATGACAGCCAAATTACAGCCAAAGCTCTCTTCCAGACAAAAATCTATGCCCTGCACTTCCCTCCAATCTAAAACAAGTTCAACAATCGCATCCCTTTGGAGAGAGATAATTAGTCACCCAATGTGCCAAATGTGCAATTTTGTTTGTCTGACAACAAAGTATAAACCACAAGTCTTACGTGATGGTCCAGAAAATCAAGCTGAGCTTTGGCCACTGCCCTAGAACAAGCATCTGTCAAAACAAATGGATCTTGTTTTCAAAATGTACAAGTAAAAAAAAACACATTTCATGATCCATGGATGAATTGAAAAAAAAGGGACATTGATAGAAAACTGTGAAATCTCAACAGAAATATGTGTGATAATCATGGCAATTTTACTTTTATGGGGGAAAACATAAATGGCTTTTTGCAAAACAAATGATGGCATTAGCCCTACAAGAACAGGTTATGAAAGAAAAAATAAGGATCCTGATATCTGAGCAAATAAAATAGTAACAAAATAACCAGAAATACTTTATTAAATATAAAGTATCTTTACATGATTACAATCAATGATGATCTGGTGAGAATTTACCTTATTAGAGAACAGATAAGAAGTCTATTTTGGACTTCTTACTGGAAAAATGTCCTAAAACCATGCAAACTACTGTTAATATGCAAGTAAGATGCTAAAATCCCTCTCTAATGGGGCTCTTGCTTTCTTGCATACAACTGAGAAGTTCCATTTCATTTCACAGCAAACGTGAGCCATTGTCCAATTGGATATCGACTTTCAAGCTGTATCATTCACAGTAAGAATGACGCACTGTCCAAAATCGTCAGTAGTCTATATAACGCATAGCTGGTTCAATCAAATTTCAAAGTGAACCACATACAATAAATAATTCATTCACTGCCTTATTGTTATTCAGGGTCACACGGTCATCTGAGCACACACTGAACAAAACACTGGAAAACGCAACACTTAATCACAGGCCTACAACAGACAATCATTCACTTACATTTACGCCTAAAGGCAATGAATGCAACTTGCATGTGCTTTCAATAGTGAAACGCTATGACACGACGTCACCTTGTGACTCTCAAGGTATTCATGAGACAAACAAAAACATTTTTCAACAAGAAAAGGCGCTCTTTGAAAACACTCTTTTTTATTTTAGTTATTATGAAAGCTCTCATTTAATACAAAGCAGCTCCTGTGATTTAATGATTCAGCTTCAATGTATTCGCCTAGTGGCTGAAGACCTTGCATTCTTTTAATTACATACTCCAAGTCTCTTATTACTGAAAAAAGCCACCTGATTAAAAAACTGACTTTGAAAACAAGCATAGTTTTGACCTTCTAAAACTACCTAAAGGCAAAATCTGACTAAATCAATTAAAAAAATAAAAAGTTATCTTTCATGGTTTGCATTTTTTCGCCTCTCATCTATGCTCAGCATTAAACTTAATCTTTGGTATAATTATCTAGCTACTTTTTCCATTCCCAATTCAAATATAAATGACACCTACTCTATGAACAGAAGGGTTGTCCGCAAGACTCAGTGATGCCTCCTCACAAATATCTCACAATCATTCACCCACCATTTCCCTAGTTAAACACAATTCATTCATAAGTAACAGCAGACTGCATGAGGTGATATCAAGTTGTGGATAGGTGTTAGGAAAGTGCAAAGTTGTATAATTCCCACACTCCCCCATGCTCATAAATGGGAAAAACAGCCACTGTCACTCAGAATAACAGTTATTGTGTTCTACTGTTTTATTAGGTAAAAAACACACATACACATGTACACACACATGCAGACATACACACATTCTCATGGACATACACACTTTCTAAGTGGCTATTTTTTATAGTTATGTGATTTACAGAGCAGGTGCATGCTGCAGTCCCTCCAGTGTTATAATTGGATAACTGCAGTTAAATTACAGTTTACCTCATTTGGAAGACAGCTGATGGTTACTTGCTAATCTGTTGAAAAAGTTCCACATTTTAGTTGTTTCTCTGTGTTTGAGCAACAGTGATTAGTAACTGTTTGCAGTGTTTACATTTTTTAAGCATAGAGAGCATTGTGGCATTTAGAGACAGCTGAGCAAGTCTTCTCTCCTAAATTTATTTCAGTACAAAAGGCCAGACAGCAGGATGTTTGGGTTCTCTACAGATTTAAAATGCATACATTTCCTATATGCAGCAAGGTAATTGTGTGACATTAATGTCTATTTCTCCATATGTTTGCTCTCGTGCCTTTCTGCCAGATAAAAACAGACACACAAAGAATTGTTCGTTTTGACAATATCTAAAATCTGGTAACCACTAAACATGGTAACCAATAAAAGGTTGTGTTATATAAAAAAATAACACTTGCAGTATTAAACATTTTAACAAATGTAATGAAATGCATTGTTTCCTCTCTAAGACAATACAAAGCACGACTAGACCTGCAATCTGCTACAGAGTGGCTGATTGTTAAGGTCATCATGAGGGGGTGGTGCGATTTGTCTTTTGCTGCCCACCATGTGTCAAGCCCATTATACTGTATTTCCTGACTCAACAGAACAGATTGTCAAAACAGACTCAATTTCAGTAAATAAAAATTTGTATCTCAGAGCAAATGATCCATCTTACTCCACCAGATGAGTAGAACTCCGGGGGGGGGGGGATGACGACGACGACATGAATTATGGAAACTATTTTGAAATCACTTCCAAAAAAAAAAAAAAAGCGAGTAGAGGTTAACTGAGCAGGTTATCACATCTTAATAATGCTTTCTATATTCAAATGTTTCAGAACATTAGAAAGAAAAAGGGTTTCTTTTTCCTTTTTTATTTTAGAGTGTTTTATCCTTGACTGTCAGAGTTTGTCAGGGTCAACAGCTAAATAAATAAAGAAAAAGAAAATTGATATTATTAAGAATATTTTTTCAAACTAAAAGGAATTTTATTACTTCTGTGAGTATTTGGTTTGACAGGGTGTGTCACTGTGCCTCTCACGACTGTTTTACTGCTGTCATACAAAGCATGCAAGTATAATTACACCTAATAGAGAACTACAATTAAAATTTTTTCATTTGCAACTCGCTGTGCAGTATGTCCTGTATTATGAAGCTAATTAGGTCATTTGCTCCATTGAAGACATTGTTTGGAGATTAAGTTGCTCTGACCCATCTGGCTAATGGCCTGGTAGGGTCTCAACTCCTATTAAAATATCTGCCACAGAGGACAAAGAAATATATTGAATCCTATTATTGTCCTAATCTAATTATTCAACATCAGTGGACTATCATTTCCCCATAGCCCCTGACAATTCAGCCTTAATTGAATAAGTAAGCTAAAAGGATTTTTAGACATACACCAGCTTAATGCTGATAATTTGAGCTGTATTATCCAATGTATTCATTTCATTTATTTGAATGTCTCTTCCAGAAAAAAAAAAATCTCAATGAATAGCTTTGCATCAAAGCAAACACTGAATCCAGTCAGCATTCTTTTCCCTTCTCTTTTCTCAGCTAGAAATGGTCACCCTAATGATCCCAAAGTGAAAAAGTAGTTAAGAAGATAACAGTTATACCACATACTCAAAGGGATCCTTTACAAGTTCCCATCCGGCTGCTATTTCATCGACCGATAGTTGGGGTAATCTTTTCCTATGACTCACATCCATCTGTCAAGTCTAAAAAGAGCTGCATTGATACCCTGGCCTACTCTAGTGCCATTTCGACTAAAGTGCCAGCCACTGGCATCATGTCTAATATGGCAGAGGCAGATGCTATTTCTGGCAAATGTTGTGGACACTGGAAAAATATAGATAAAAACATATAATTCACCCCTTTGTAGAGGAGTCCTTACAGGACTCGGTGTCTTGATAATGTCTTGTCGCCCGAGTTAGAAGACTTAGTTTAAAGTGTTGCAGTGTGTTGCACATTCAATCTCAGAAGTCTCAGCTGTCTCAGTAGGTGACAACCAAACTGACCATAAATATAAATACAATTCAATTCAATGACGAACCGAAACCTTGTTACTAGACTAAACGTGTTGTGCTTTGTGCAAGAGGAACGTGACAAAAATGCTATACGCTTTCCTCAGTGTGTTACTAAATATATATATGTGCGTGTGTATATATTTGTGTTTGTGGGTATATGCAATCATTCCAACAGGATTACTTAGGTAAAAAAAATATATATGCATATTTTTTCTATACTGGATCATTTCTAAAATTGTTTCCTCATTTGTTAAAGCACTATAAGCAAAATTGTACTTTAACTGCAACTCTAGCAAGCACCGAGTACATCATCAGCACATTTTAATTAAATCACAACCCTGCAGCAAACAGCCATCATTACACTGTCTTAAAGAGGTAACGGCAGTGTTGTATCAAAGCATGTACATCCTTAAAACACTGCAGCATTTTTCAACTCCATCTGAGCACTTAAAGGGGTTTTTACTACAAGCCACATTCTGAGAAACTATACTATTCCTTTAAGCACTTTTACAATCTGATGGATGTGCCTGGACATGTGGACCAGGGAAGCCAGGGATCGAACCACTGAACCTCTGAAAAAAAGTACACTAGAAATAGTTGTGATATACAACAGACTTCATGAAGCATAACAAATCACTTCTTTGTTTAAATCTGCAACTACCCTAAAAAATAAAATGTTTAACTATTCAAGTTGAAGTAACTAAAATGTTTTATGTTAATTGGAAAAACCGTATCATTTTTAAACCGTGCATGTTTTTTAATATTGCACAATTCATGTTGAAATGTTTAATATTAAGAAAAAAAATGGAGCAGCTTTACTCGTCTGAGCAGATTCAGATTAATTTCTCTTCTGTTGATAAACTTCCAAAACTCTACCGCAGCTGTGCTACCTCCCTTAAATTGCATAAGATGTTATACAGAGGATTCTGAGAGCCCTCCAACCATGATTTTGGTGATTTTCAGGTCAAACAGCACACTTAATAAAGACAACTTCAAGCTTTCAGTACAAATCTAAAGTTTGTTCAATCTCCCTGATTATAATGAGGTCATTTATATAAGCCTCATATAATCAGGTAAGATAGATATCATCTGTTTTCTGCCACCACCGACTAATATAATAGTTATACTTTAATCAAGGATGATCATTTTTGTAATTAAATGACTGCGCCCACTGAAAACAAGATGTACGAAAAGCTTGATCACAGAAAAGCTGTTCAAGATGGTATTTCTGAGATGTAATAGATCTGTCACTGACCATATTTATCTAATGACTGTTGACGCAAACAGTGCAGCAATCTCAATGAGGTTTTTATTAAACTGTGACAAGCTTCAGCAATTGATGAAACCACAGTCATTTAAATTATGGGGAAATTTTATTATAAATTAGCATGTAATAGCCTGTTTTATTCTGCAAGGTTTTCACTTTATGATAATTTGATTATGTATTTACACAAAGATTGAAAGCTGAGTGCTCATGATGCTCATGGCTGCAGTCTTGCTTTCCGAAAATTAACTTAATTTGCTTGGTGGAGTGCTAAGAAATGGCCTTGAAATGGGACATCAAGGCCTAGATGCCAACTCTCCCGTTTCAATTATAAAGGCTAATATCTTTTCAAGAAAGACAAACATGGCCACAAGCGGTGCTTAAGTCGAGCAACAGGAGGCCTCGCCAAGGGCAATGTGGCTGCTGATAAACCCACGAGTCAACAGGAGATTAAATCTCTGTGTCCCACTTGGCACATAATGGGAGAGTTCAAGCGAATCCAGCCTAGTAAGTCTTTGGACCTACATTCACTCAATTTCTTTATCTCATCAAGTGAATGTGGCATTGAAGAAAGTATGACAAGTTTAATTTCCAGTGGGTGGTCATGACAAGCAAGCCCTGGATCCCAGTGCAACAAACTAACTTAATTAGAAAGGAGCAAACGCTGCAGCGTACCTTCTGTCATGCCTGCAGAAACGAAAGCTTTTGTTTTTGTACTTGCGGTAGAGTTTACCATTTCATGACCTGTGTTGCCCACATAATCATTCTGGGAATACACTACCATCAATTATGATGTCCTTCCTTCACCATTATCCTGCCAACTACTCATTTCGAAATAATTTTTAAATACGAATGCATGTATTTAATAATTATCCATATCATTTTTTGAAAATGCTACAAGGCAAATATTACAAACACTAGTAAATAACTCAAATCATTATATTATAATTATAAAATCCACCTGATCACTACTACAAGTAATAATACAGGTACAAAATCAGGGAAAAAAGCAGGTCCAGCAATAGCTGTTTGATAGTGGGTTCAGAGATAGCATAAAGAAAATTATCAGTGAAGCCTGACGGACAATAATGATACTCAACCAGGCCTAACAAACCTTTTTTTTACTGATAATAAATGCCACTAACATCTCTCTCTCGCTTTCTTTCTTTCTTTCTTTTTCTCTGGAGACCAACCCTGTTTGCTACAAGGATAGGCTGACCTGCTCCATCAATTACAGCTTCTTGTTTCCTAGCCAACCAAATAATAGGATATTTGTTGACTCTTGTGTATTCTTTTTTGGCTTTGGATATAAACATTTTAAGCTCAAGCAGGAAAAAGAGAGTGTGGCACAAGTATTACAGCAAAAAAAATAAAAATAAAAATAAAACTATGTCATCATCATGTACATAATACAGGAGGCATTTTGAATAATTAACCAGCGATGGAACAAAAGTAAAAGCTAATCGATAAAAAGAGCTATGATCTGAGAGGTGTTTTGTCTCATTTTATACACATGAACACACAACATTTACACAAAATTTGCATAAACTATAAATCCTTTCTAGATTTTCTCATCCTTGGCCTCCCAGCAACCACACCTGACTCCAAGCTTCTTTGCTTAACTATGCAATCCTGAGGTGTACAGTGAGAGGCCTGGGCAAGCTGTGGGAAACACAAGCTGATAATGTCTAATCCTCTGTGTGAAGGACATATTAGTCTTCCCACCCAGTATCCAATATGTTTAACAAACCCACAACTTCCTGCTGAAATTTGACTGCAGTGCAGGCTGTTTGCATGCATGCTCATTCTCAGTGCCATTTAAAACTATGACACATTATGAGGATTAACATAATTAGCAAATCGTGTGAATACAAATTAGGCTTAAAACTGTAATTTGTCTAAGCACAAATGTAAGAATAAGCCACAATCAATGTATCTTCTTGTATTCAACCTTTTAGGTCAAATATAAATCTAGGTTATTTTTGCCTGCAAATCAATCCCCATATCCTGGGGAGCCAAATAAGACTTCATAACTCTACCACAGTGTGAGCTGTAGAGTAGATGGGAAGGAAACAAGATATCCCATGCTGACCCTGTATCTTGATATCACATCATCAACACATTGATGGAAGAAAAACTCTCTCTCTATTCTGATTCTGAACTGAAATTTTGAGTTATCTTCGCACATCTTAACTCTGTGCTACAAATACATCTAAAGCTGTAACCTGACTACAACTTCTGGCGAGCAAATATGGCTACAACTATTCATAAATAACTCTCACACTATCTTGAATTTTCTTTTCCCATTTCACTGGGTGGAATTGCTTATGCAAGCGAGTTGACACACACTTTGCAGAAAGCCGCATTTGAATCTTTGCATATGCACCGTCCTTGGTGCATATAGTGCATCTTTGGCGACCATCTCCTCCAAAACAATTTCACTCGGGGGAATTGCCACCTTGCAATACTTGCATTATGCAAAGCAGTCAAACCAATCAGGCCAAAGCATGTACAGTATGCAAGTGCCAGCTGTTGTAACAGAGATCACTCTTCATTTTAATATTCACGCCTTTGTTTACCTGCTGACAGCACTGGCTGCCGAATTGCTATTTAGTGCTTTCATTAAGATGTCAATCAAAAAGAATCCTGCCTTCCAAAGTCAAATCAGTGTGATCTTTTAAAGACGTTATGCTTTTATAAGATTCATTTGTGTACTAGGGGAGAAAGGATTTTCAATCGACTTTTATTCTGAGACTATGTGAACAGGGCGAGCACACAGCTCTTTCTTTCATATGGACATACAGTAACAGCTTATTCAACAATATTTCTGTTCTGACTAAAAAATTAGAAGTTGGAAGGTGTCTCTTTTTTATTTTAAATCCAGCAAGAAAAAAAGCTCTGTGCATTGTTCAGAATACACTATGGGCCTCTGGCCATAGAGAAATAACAAAGCAGAGATTTTCTATGCTCCATATAACTATAGTGAAATGTAGTCGTGAAATGATTTGAACACACTAGGACTGTTATCAAGTACACCATCACTTTATGAAAAATAAGATACTCCTTCCTCATACTGTAGCTTACAGCAAATTAGTTTAAATCCTTGTGACAGCATACGAACGCAAAATGTTCTTAAAGTATGACATCGTTTTCTGTTTTGATTGGAATGATTTTTTTCATGCTGTATAGGAGTTCAAAATCATCACCCAGAGGGAAGAAGGAGCGCTGATGCATGTTTTGTCAACAGTCACGTTCTCTCACTCTTGGGCCCGTATGACTGAATAAGGAAACAAGCTCCATTTAGGTTAAACAGTTGTAACATGTTAGCCATCCTGCAATGTGATACAACATGACACCTCAGTAATGCTGACAGATCAGATTCTAAATGAGGTGCAGAGCACAAGATTCGCAAACATACGTTGGGCAATATACAGCACCTGCTTCAAGGAGGCAGAAAAATCCTGACAAGCAAGCGCCCCTAGAGTGTGTCAAAACAAACTGAGCAGTTTATAATATAATGGCAATTATTGCTGCTGCCTCGGCTTCATCAAGCAGCAGAGGAAAATCGTTGTAGGATCGTTTCTGATTGTCACTTGAAGCTTGAAGCACTTCACATTCAGCTGCTAACACTGAAAACTTTTGGGTTGGGTGCGTGGGCTGCAGGAACTCAAGAGCATCTTTACATAAGTTCCTAAACTGCACAAGCCTTATAGAAAAGGGGTTACTTTCTAAACATTCACCACATCACCTTGAAAATAGAGCTGCAACAAATCAATAACACAGGTCAAATAAACTTGGGTTATTTATCAAAGAGAAATGCCAAACAGTTGTTGGTTCCAGATTCTCAAATATAATTTTCTAGTTTTGTGTGTTTTCTTCAATGTAAATGTTAATATCTCTGTTTTTTCTTTTTAGTCAAAAAAATAAGCCAATTTGAGGAGGTTATAGAGCTCTCATAAAAAGTTGGCTTTACATAGCTGTTCGCATTTCTTTATGTGATATAATAGAATATTGAGATATTGATGTTAAGGAAATATACCAACAATTCTTTTATAGTGAAAGAATAGTCAAAAAAGTTTAATCTTTGCTGATTACAAAGAAACACGATTAAATTCACAACAACAGTCACTTGAAAGGCACTTTTATTGTTTGGTAAAGACTCTTCAATATTGGAAAGAAATATCAGCAATTGCATGAGCCACTAGGACCAAGCACTTGGTGAAAGTGGTAAGGGAAAACTTAAACCTGGCCCACAGAGGGGCAGCCATCCACCATAACCAGTTTGGGGAGAGGGAACAGAACAAAAGACCCACTACAGGAGAGAGAGTCAGAGTTTAAAGTAAACCAGCAGTCTAAGAGTGAAGTGATCTGTTATGATAATAAGGTACCATGAGCTCTTAGATAAGATGAGGCCTGATTATTCAAGATGTTGTCTGTGAGGAGAATGATTTTAAATTAAATATTGAATTTTACAGGAGCCAATGAAGAGAAACTAATATGGGACTGATAAGGTCTTTTCCAGTTAGTCCTTTTGCTGCAGCTTTTCGGATAGATTCAAGGCTTTTCGCAGACCTTTGAGAGCGACCTGATAATAATGAATTACAATACAGCACAGTAATTTAGGGCAAAGTAATAAATGCATGGGATGCAGGGTGCAAATATATTAAGGCAGTTCTACATATTTGTTTGATGTGCTCTCGGAAGGACATATCCTGATCAGTGTTGCTGGAGGCCTAGGTAATGCCATCTAAAGCAACGGTCTCCAACCTTTTTTGCGCCACGGACCGGTTTATGCCTGACAATATTTTCACAGACCGGCCTTTAAGGTGTCGCGGATAAATACAACAAAATAAAACTAGTACCGGTACCGAAAAAAAAGAAGATTTATTCATAACACACGTGAAAAGACTCAGGGAAACCGAGTTAACGATAAAAACAATAACAAAAAAATGTACTGAAATCTATTGTCTAGTGCTGTGTAATCTTTTGTTGTACATTTAAATTATTATTAAGAAAGGATCAGACAAAATAGGGTTTATGGGAAATACAGTTAAATGTTCTAGTATGTGGCATATGTCAGGACGAGATCCAATGTGATTTAAGTGTGGGATAGGCTAATTTACATTTTGAGAAAATACACTTCCGTCTAATTAAAAATTAAATGAGGTGTCGAGACTGACATTTGTAGCATCTACGTGGATGATAAAATCATCTACAATAATTACTTTATCAGAACTGACAGAAATTCTGATTACTGTCAACAAGGACAATAGATAACAACAAGTAAAACAGTTTTTTTTTACTTTTCCAATTAGAATGGATAAGGCTAAGAGTTTCAAAATTCTCTGCAGACCTGAGTGATTAATAAGCTCGAATAAATGATGCTGCCTCTCTTCTCTGTGATTTGGGGCTGCTCAATCATTTAAACTTGCATATTCATTGCCTTTGCCAGGCAAAATAAATCAATATGTTGATCAATTATTAAATAAGTTATTAACAAGGACTTAGAAGATAGAGGCCTATTGTTTAATAGGACAAATTTGATTGATTTAATCTTGGGTTTAGTTGAGAGTGTTATTCTTTTTTTTTGTTTCATGGGTAATTGGGACCAGGCACAGCCTCTACGGGGTTGGGTTTTTGAGGGGATAACAGAAAGAGAGAAAATGCAGAAAGGTGTGTAAGACTGAAAGTCTGTCTCCTGGTCCCAACTCTGGATAGTAACATTTTTAGGTATTTAATAAATTCGTCCAGATTTCTAAAAATGAGAGCTGCTCATTGGATGAATGTCATCACTCCTAACAACAACAGGATTTCCCCAGAACTTTTCACACTTATCTATGAAGCCTGCATAATTTTTGGAAACTGCCCAGACACCAATGAGAACATGCTGTCACCACTGGTTCGGTTGGGGAGGGGACCTGAGGCTTCTGTTTCAAACTATGCTTCCTGCTCACAGTCACCCAGTGAGCCAGATTTGCCGGTTGGTGGAGAGCTAACTGGGGCTAAGCTAGGCTAAGCTACTTTTGGCCTGCACCAACTACCAGGTACTGGCTCATTACAGGATTATCTTCAGTTTTATGCCAGATTCTGACACAACTCCAAAGGGACTTGTGTCTCCAGCTGGAATCAGACTAGTGCCCTTTCACTTGCCAAGCAAATCTATAAATTACCATCGAGTCACGTCTCTCGGACAAGCATCCTTAAAAGTCATAGAAACATATTACTATCATTAGCATATTACATATTAAGGGCGTCTCGCCATCTTGAGAACTTTAAGCCCAATTCCCATAGGCCTAAGGTCTGGTCAAAGACCCCCTAGGGACAAGCAATCACGAGAAAAAAATGTGTATCCCCACCCAGTTGGCGAGTGGTTGCTGACTGGTCTCTAGGCCAGTGTAGTAAGAGGCAGCGGCAAAGCTATAAAACCACGTCCATGTAATGACTTTACTGTGTCTTAAGTAACATCACATACGTGGACGATCATGGTGTCCCTGTGGAACAAAGAAACAAATCTGGATGTGTCTTAGCTTAATTTTCAATTCATGTATCACCATTAATATTAGCATCTTCTACTGCACATGTAAATTTCAAAAACAGATAAGCTACTGTACCCTGTTTTACTATGAATATCAGAAAGAAAATGATTGCAGGTTGATTCTGCAATGCCATACATAGTACAGTTTTCTTTATAACCTCAAATCTCAGTGCATCAGATGTTGTACAGCTTCACCTTAAAACAAATTGAGGTGATGTATCTTAAAAGGCCAGTATTGCACTTTTGTTGTTTTCTGATTCTTCTCCCTGCAATTCAGCAGAGTCTTTGTGAGAAGTAGTGCTCCCATGCTCTTTCCAGGCCATGGGCTGTACAGTAATCAATGTTGATGAATGACTAGGAAGGCTCTCTTTATTCCAGCCCTCGCTGAATAGAAAGTTTCCATTATCTCTCACAATGTATTCACTCTATCAAAGTGACAGGGTTGAGGCAAGCCACACTCCATTGCCCTCACTGTGCCCATACGTACCTTCATCCGTCTACTCCAAAAAACAGGGAAAGCCGGAAGAGACTGCTAAAATAACATTGCAGAACCCTACAAAATCTATAAGACTTTAACTTGTGAATCTCATCCATCAAAGCTGTAAGGATACAATGACATGCATGTGGTGTGCAACAATATCCACTGTAACGCTGAATAATTCAACAGGCAATGTAAGTCACCTTTTCTTTCTGTGAAAATTTGGATCAAAAGTAGCTTTAAAACAGAATGAAAACTTTTAAATTTGCTACAGTAAAGTTCTTCTCAAACTACTTTTGCGTGGTGTGAAGTTTTGGCCATGTCTGACACTTACACAAAGAAATTCGTCATGAGCACTGCCACTCAAGTCATTTTCTGGCATCATAATATCAGAAAGCAAGTTTTATTACTCTTGTCTTTGGTTTTCTATGGTTAGAGTTAAGGGCACTTTGCTAAAACTAAAATTAGATAGGATTGCTGTAGTTCATTTAGGTAACATTGCCAAAGCTAATAAAGTTGCTAAAAGTGGCACTCTAACACTCAGATCAAAATTCTACAACTACTTTACAAATTCCAAATCTTATTCTTCATCATTAAATAAAAGGCTGAATGCAAAAAATATGTCCTGCAAGAGCAGAACCTTTGACCTTGGAACAGCTTCATTAAATGTTAACAATGTTGTTCAGCAAACTCCTCATTTATTTTTGGTCATATTAAATAAATCAACTTTCACACTTAAATGAAAATGAACAGGAGTAAACTCGTGCATCATGGTGTGTTAGGTTAATCAGTACTTAAGTTGTTATTTTTTTAAATTCAGTCTCCTGTTGCACATAAAATATAATGATTATAATGACTTTGAAACCCATCTATTCAAAATTGCATACCCTTCATCATGATTCCGTTTTAGTCTATTTTTACCTTGTTTAGCTTTTATACTTTCATGCTTGTTTTTTTATTTTTCATTTACCTGATGTTTTTAGGGTTTTTTATTACTAATGTAAGGTGACCTTGAGGGTCTTTAAGGCACCTATAAATAAAATGTATTATTATTATTATTATTATTATTATTATTATTATTATTATTATTGTACATGTGTAAATGTATAACTTAGTTAACTTAAGTAGTGTAATAACTTAGTATGAGCTATCAAACTTTTTTTGATAGCCTTTTGACACTTGTGGTAAATTTGTTACCAAGTGGTGCTTCAATAATTAGACATAATTATTAACAAGAGAACTAAGAATTGTTTTGTTCACCTAGTAAGAAATGCAGAACAGAAATCTGAGTCAATGTGTCTTAGCCCAGAACTAATTTAGTTATATATCAGTTCCTCATGCTTTTCAACACTGATTAACAACAACAATGAAAGTACTGATAGATGAGAAACACAGATTATCTTGTTACAATGCAATGTCCTGCTAGGAAAATCATGGGTGCTGGCATTCATGTGAATGACATTTTTCCATGCATCATCCGGGTTAACATTGTTACAGCCAACCAGACTACCCCATGGCAAAAAAAAAAGTCCTCAGTGGCAGGTTGCTTGAGCAGGCCAATATACAGCTTCCATACAGCAAAAACTCAGGAATGCCCCAATGAACATGACAAAGTGATCTTGGCATTCCCCCAGTTTCCACACTCCCTAGATTCTAATTCAGTCAAGCATGCCGTAAAGCCAATCCATGGATGTCCTATCCTGTAACCCACAGAACCTCAAGGATCCTTTACAAAAAACCCGGTGCCAGATAGAACAAGGATGCCCTCAGAGGTGCTGCATCCATTGCTCCTGAGAGTTTTTGGAGTGGTTACAGTAAGAAAAGAAAAAAAAGAAAGAAAAAAAACCCCACACTAAATAAATTTTCAACCCGATTATGGTGGCGAGGCAATTTTTCTCTGCATACACTCATTCCAAATCCAGAGCGAAAACAGAAAGTACAAAAACATAAAAAACACAACCTTTATGTCCTCAGAGGAACTGACAGCCACAATAATAGTGCTGACATTTCTGAATTGGCAGTGTCCTGGCTTCCTAAAAGTCTCACATCAGATACTTTCAGCAATTATGCTAAGATATCACAGCTGAACACAGAGAGACCATAACATAAGCTTGTGTCCTCCAAAGACATGATACATTAACAGATTAGCAAATATTGGATACTGCACATCTGCCATTCATTCACAGTCATAACATAGTTAGATTAATTTAAAAAGAGAAATGCCTGTCATAATGAGCGACCAGAACACAGACTAGTGCCAACCTCCTGTATGACTTTTACTCTGCTGCCGTGGCTTTTTTGGAAGCTGATTTCATTATGTTTTCATGTTGTTAATCTTTCGTTTTTTATAGTCTCCTTAGAATGAGGTCACTGACTTCTATTAGTTCAGAGAGGAGGCCTGGATATTCTATTGCTATACTGCTACACCACCCCCACTCAAAAAAAAGAGAAAAACACAGTATAGATTAATGAGATGGAAGACAATGTTTTCTCATACTGTCAGAATTTAGAGTTCCAAAAACGTTCCCTGTTCTGTCTTTATGCTGAAAACGGGACAAAGCATTGCTCTGTGGTAATATGAAATATGAATATGGGACTAAGATTATCTTGTTGTCTTACATCTATCATTCATTTGTATTTCCTTCTCTTTTCAGTGCTTCTAAGTCTGGAACATTTGGTGATCTGATGTCTCAGACATTCATTATTTGGGATTATTAAACATGACAGCAAGTAACTGGAATTAATAATATTATGGGATGAAAATAATAATAATAATAATAATAATAATAATAATAATAATAATAATAATAAAAGAAAAGAAAAGCGGCAAACAACTAAAAAAAAAACTTTAAAAAAATGTTTGACTTGCTGATGCTGGCGTTATATGTTTAGAGGGTCAAACGCCACATGTATTGGATTTCAGGATATAAAACCACCAATTAAGACTTTGGAATGATTTGGAACACAGACAGTTGGCTGTCTGCAGAAATGAATTTCAGAAAGCACTAATTATTTTTCCTGAATTCTTCCTGTTTCGCTGAAACTTAAGCTGGTTGGTTTTTTCCACTTCCTGACACCCACCAGATGGTCTTGCTTGCAGTTGTTATACCGAAAGGCACTGGGAGTAAACAAGACAAAGAGGCTCAGTCTGAGATGCAAGCTTAAACTTGATGAACAAATGTTGTCTGTATTGCATAAAGCCTTAAAAACCCAAATATACTAGCCAATCAAAAAACAAAACAAAAAAAAAATCAGGAGATGAAAATAAAACAATAGTTGTTATGAAGATATTAATTTAAAATTCAGGCCTGCATCACTTTTTAATACGTGTCCATTCGCCACAATAAAGGCTGCTCATTGCAGATATCTAATTGCTACATCTGGATGCACATTATTATCTTGAAAGCCAAGTCTGTCCTTTGTGTACAGGACAAGCTTTCTCAAGCAGCAAAAAGAGCCTACATCCAGGTTACAGTAGCAATGATAACCCAATACCCTTTTTATTGTAAACCCTGAATAAAAATGTGTTAGTTTTTATTGCCATTGCTCAGAAAACTGTGTCATGTAAGAACCGTATCTGGATTTTATTGTTTCTATCCAGAAAAGCCAAGCCAACACCTGTAAATCCAAAGTGCCCTAGTTACTCAGAGCACTGCTCGCATATAAATACAGGCAAAGAAACCAGTTTTTATTCCCTCCTATCAAGACTATTTAGTTACACTGAAAGCCTGCATGAGACTTAAAAGCTCCTCAAACCTGCAATCTGTGTTTATATCTTATCTACAGAAAGAGACTGATATGATTGACATTAAAAGCGATATTTGTCTATATCTGAAAGAGATCCCTTCCTCCTGAACAGTTCTTAGCCATTGCAAAGGCTTTCATCATTGATCCTCAAGAGCCAAATTTCCATCCCCTGAGAATATTTATGTTACCTAAAACAAACCCATGTATGCACCTCCTAAGCAAACAGGGGTTTTCCTATCAGTCTAATTTTCTTACTGGGATATAAACAGTTCTTACTGTGGCCATGGTTTGTGCCCAGGTGGATGACAGAGGAAAACGACACACCGCTATTGTGATGCAACAGCTCTTTGGCATTAAGCTTATAAGGCTGCTGGGATCGTCACTGCATGCTAATTTTTCTGACCACAGCACAGTACTTCAGTGGTGACTGAACAGCCTGCTGCGGTGTCAAATTAAAATGTTATTTGTTACTTTTTCCTACCTCTCAGCCAGGGTAACCTGGTGCTGGACAGGTGGATCATTTGTCTTTTAGCAAATTTATTAATGGTTCACCTGGGAGCTAGCCTTAAACAGTAAGTGCCATATATATATATTAAAATAAAATAAAAAACCACCCAGCTTGCCCCTGCGGGCGGTTTATCGTTCAAGCTCGGGTCCTCTATATATACATATATATGTATAATCGATATAGATATAGATATGTATGTGTATGTGTGTGTATATATATATTTACACACCTTCTCATTCGTTATTCACACTGATATGCTGTAGTGCTCTAGTGCTGTGCTTCAGGTTAAAAGGCACTTTTGTTTGTTTTTCTGCAAACTTGGAAAGCTCCCGTCATTGCAGGCTCTTCCTTCAACATTTGTCACAGGCAATTTTGTCAAATACGCAAAACAAATGTCATCATCCATCAGCTATAGGTGACACTACAAAATGAATAGAGTGTGTGTCAGTTACTGTCAATTACAGTGACTAATGCTGAGTAGAGTCTGGGATTTTAAAACACTATCGTATTGTTGATGAGCAAGCACAGTATACCAGTCCCTGAGTCTCTAAAGCCCCCAAATCCTCAAAAGCCTATGTTAATACAGGCAGCAATGTTTTAATATTTGTTTAATTTCCTACAGCATTTTCAGGCTTGCCTCAGTTTGTTACCTGCCACCTGTACTGTGCTTGTGTTGAGATCAGTAAGTCTACTGCACAAACTCTTCTACTGTGACCCCTGCAAAGACTTTCTCTGAGTCTGTTTATCAGATTTGTATAATCCCAATAAACTAAATGTTCATGGTCAGTTGGTCATTTTGGATGATGTGTATCTTGCAAGCACCTCACGAGGTAAACAAAGTAGGGCCGGACAGGCAGTTTAAGACCAAATTTGAAGATAATTCAGGATCCGTAAAAACAAAATTAGTGGGAAAAATCCTGCCTAATCAGCTCAGACCAGGAGCACATGAGAAAGCAAAAACACACACAAAGTATAATGATGCAGGCTGAACACAAAACCCAAAATAATTAGCCAATTAAAGGTGTGAAGCAACGGAGAGGAGCCAGTGTGTGCAAAGTCTCAAGGTCAAACACATTTAAATGCAAATTTAAATAACCGATTGGTGAGGAGGATGTGTGGTTTAATGACTACATACAAATGAAACCATCTGCCTCCGTAAAGCCGAAGTAGCTTACAGAAATGCACTTACATTGTGCAGTAAATTAGCAAATTGCCTAGATGAGTTTACAGTGCAATTACACTAAAAAGTGATATTCACATAAAAGGGACAACAAAAGCCAGTTGAATAATGATAAACGCAATTCAGGCTCTACAAGGAAAAATAAAAGTCCTGGGAGAAGAGGAAAAATGGCAAATATTGCTGCACCGTGCCACATTTGCTGCACCCACTTTTGTTGATTGATAGCATGTGCCAACACATACCATGCATTTATTGATAAGTGATTGTTTCAGGCTAGGAACCAGGCGGGATAAGACAAAGTGTAGGAAAACCACATCTGAAATGCCAAGGGTGTTGAAACATTAATAACAGAATCAATACAACTAAAGCCAGGCTACACAATTTCTTTGTGTCAAATGTGTTAAAGCGCTTTTTGAGAACAGACATGTCGTGCATGTCGACACAGGCGCAACGGCTTACCGACAATCCGCTAAAATTTCTCTTAGTGTATTCACATACAATAGATATTCAAAACAAAATGAGCGAATAAAAAAAAAAACACAATCAAGAACTACTGAATGAATTTCACACACACACACACACACACACACACACACACACACACACACACACAGAGTATGCACTCAAGTGTGAATTCCTCAGATTTAATTAGAAGCTAATTTTGAGTCATTATACAACTGCAAACAATATGGAAATGAGCTCATAGGTTCCTGACAGTTCAGTTGACTTTGACCAGAAAGAAGCATGACAAATTGAAGAAAAAACTATCTCGTTTGCTAACCAATTATCTGATAACTGAACGGGGGCATCATAAGTCGAGTGTGGAGGCTTGACTGTGGAAACTTGTCTCCAAAGTGTTATAATCAAGACTTCTGTATTCAGACTTACAAGGAATTTTCTTCTTTAGAAGCTGCTGAAATTCAAATGTAGAAAAGAAGAAGAAGAAAAAACAGCCTCCATTAGCAGCAAAAAAATTATTTGTCAACGACTAAAACCACTGATGTATATCCCCAATTATTACTGAAACTGTTGAATGGGGTTTTTTTTCAACCGTTGAAAAACTATGAAATATTCATAGTAGTTATTGTGTATTTTGTGATTCCCTGCTACTGAGGCAGTACATTTAATTTTTCAAACCTCCAACACGTCAGCTCTTTAATTTAAAGAGCAAGGTGAAACTTTTTTATATACATTTCCACAACAGCTGAAATTCTGCAGGTCACAGAATATCTCTTCACCAGTTCTCAATAGCTTATAAACAGGACATTCAATGTTTATGTAAACCTAGTAAAGGTTAACCTGATACTTAGGATTTTAATTTAGTGCCCCTCAGTTTCTGTGTGGCAGATAACTGAAACAATTATGGAATAGTCTGAATAGCAGAAAAAAAACATCAAAATTTTTATGTTTGTTCCTCTGGGGCCATTATTTGAAAAATCCTATTAGCCACTTGAATTTTCAAAATATCTAAATTTTTCTATTATTTCCATCTTAGAAAAGAGGGTTTGTTTGTTTGTTTGTTTGTTTGTTTGTTTGTTTGTTTGTTTGTTTGTTTGTTTG
>NW_005187467.1:2107340-2144349 GCF_000239375.1 Pundamilia nyererei | reverse complement strand
GTTTGTTTGTTTGTTTGTTTGTTTGTTTGTTTGTTTGTTTGTTTGTTTGTTTGTTTGTTTGTTTGTTTGTTTGGATTACTCAAAAGTAAAAAACAAAGTTCAAACTAGAAGGTTTTTTACAGTTTCTTTGTTTTGAATAACAAATAATTGTAATATGAATGTTACCCCAGTGATCAGATGGCAATTGTAATTGTAAAGTGTTGTGCAGCTCAACAGATTACTGTTTGGACATCTAACATTCCGTAAATAGAATTTTTATGAATTTCATGTATTCCGTGCATGGGGAGTCGGCTCAGCACCACATGGAAGCTCCTGTCAGGCATCATAGCAACTAAGATGAACAGGCACATGGCATAATACATGAATGGGTCACAAAAAAGAACTGGAAGGAACCCCAGAGGGGCAAAACATCAGCTACTGGTAGATAGAGCAGTTGCTTGAGACTGTAAGACCCGACTGACCGACCTGTGCACCACCTGGATTGACTACAAGAAAGCCTATAACTCATTGATTCACACACAGATCCTGGAATGCCTAGAGCTGTCCAAGATTAACAGGACCCTAAGAGCCTTCATCGGAAATTTCATGTGGATGAGGAAAACAAGACCTGAGACCAACTTCAAGCCGATGGTACAAGTCACAAGCAAGTTAAGAAGATGCATCCTGTTGGTGTTCTGCACAGGCCTGAACCTCCTTATTATCATTAAGTAATATAATTAGACTGGCTACAAACACCGACATTAGCCACCTCCTCAACATGGATGGCATCAAGCTGTATGCCAGGAGTGAACAAGACATTGATTCACTCATTCATACTGAGGGGATCTACTATAACAACAATAGAATGTCATTCAGACTGGAGAAGTGTAGTCGGATGGTAACAAAGAGAGGGAAGGTAGTTGGAACTGAGGGGATTGCACTACCACAAGGCAACACTGCAGACACTGAGGACAGCTAGGAGGACAGCTTCACTACCCGACTCACTGGACCCTCTACAATTTGCGTACCGCCACAACAGGTCCACTGATGATACCATAGCCCTGACACTACATACTGCCCTGTCACACCTGGAGAAGAGAGACACGTATGTGAGAATGCTGTTTGTGGATTACAGCTCTGCATTCAATACCATCGTTCCCTCGAAGCTGGACAGGAAACTGCAGGATCTAGGACTGAGCAGCTCCCTCTGCAGCTGGATCCTTAGCTTCCTGTCTGACAGACGCCAAGTGGTCAGACAGGGCAGCATCACCTCATCACCTCATCCCCCATCACACTGAACACTGGTGCTCCACAGGGGTGTGTACTGAGCCCTCTCCTGTACCCACTCTACACCTATGACTGCACGGCCACTAACAACTCCAACATCATTGTGAAGTTTGCGGACGACACTACAGTGGTGGGTCTTATCACCAACAGTGATGAGACAGCTTACAGGGAGGAGGTCAGCGCCCTGACCCACTGGTGTCAATACAACCATCTCACCCTCAACGTCGCAAAGACAAAGGAGTTGATAGTGGACTTCTGGAGGTGCAAAGAAGTACACACCCCCATCACCATCAACGGCGCTGCTGTGGAGAGAGTGAGCAGCTTCCGGTTCTTTGGTGTACATCTGGCTGAGGATCTTACGTGGTCAGTACACACAAACAAAACAGTGAAGAAGGCGCAGCAGCGCCTCTTCTTTCTCAGGAGACTGAAAAGATTCGGCATGAGCCCCCGCATCCTCAGGACCTTCTATCGCTGTGCCATTGAGAGCATCCTCACTGGATGCATCACAACCTGGTATGGCAACAGCACCGCTTACAACCGCAAAGCTCTCCAGCGAGTAGTGCGGTGCTCTGAACGGATAATTGGAGGTGAGCTTCCCTCCCTCCAAGACATCTACAGGAAGCGGTGCCTGAGGAAAGCGGGGAGGATCATCAAGGACTCCAGTCACCCCAGCCATAAACTGTTCAGACTACTTCCATCAGGAAGGAGGTTCTGCAGCATCCGGTCCCAAACCAGCAGACTGAGAGACAGCTTTTTCCACCAGGCCATCAGACTGCTGAACACGTCATAGACACCTCACCGTCACTACTGGAACTTCAACATTATGTACTACATACTGTATATAAATGTCACTTGTTTTGCACAATATCCAACTACCAACCTCTGTATACTTTATATATTTTATTTATTGTTTACTCTATTTAATTTGTAAAATATGTATACACACACACACACACACACGTAGAAAAACATATTTAGTATACACATCTGGTAATGCATACACTCTTATATTGTACATATATTTATTACTCTCAGATTTAGCCATTCTTATATTTTGCTTGTTTTATGTTATTGTATTTTTTGCACACCTCTGTTGCTTGTGAAGCTCGCACACAAGACTTTCACTCGTATGTACTGTACCAGTGTACCTGCACATGTGATGTGACAATAAAAGTGATTTGATTTGATTTGATTTTGAATCCCACAGGCAAATGGGAACCATGAAAATGCCGCCAGGAAAACTTCATGCACGCAGAACCTGCAGAGAGTAAAACCAGTCCTGCGGAGTCAGGTGAATGGGAAGAACAAGATGCTTTTATTGCAATTAAGACCAATTAAGTCATTCGTCAGATACCCCACTGGGATAATAAGGTGGTCACAGGAAAGACGGAAGCCAATGACATCAGGACAAGAAAGCTCCTTACCATGTATGGTGAGTTTGACCCCAAATCAAGCATCCTAAAACTGTATGCTGAGCGGAAGGAAGGTGGCAGAGTGAGTGTCAGAACCACTGTCCAGGACAAAACACCAAAGATCCATGAGTACATCAGGAAGAGGGCCATAACTGGCCGAGTGCTTAGTGTATATCTCAGCCACCAGAAAAATGAGATACAACCCCAAATGTGGTTGAGAATGACTAAGAGCTAAGATCCTGTGGGACTTCAAGATACCAACAAACTGGTGATTACTAATCGAGTAGTGGTGGAAAATGAGAGGAAAGGAAGCTGGCCATAGTGATAGATACAGCTATACCAAATGATAGCAATATCAAGAAAAAGAAATATGAGAATCTAGAGAAACAGCAAGAGCTGAGAAAGGAGCTCAGCAAGATTTTGATGGTGAAGGCAAAAGTGGTCCCCATGGTAGTTGGAGCGCTGGGGGAAGTGACCTCCAAGCTAGGCGAGTGGCTGTCCAGAAGTGTGCAAGACCCTCAAGCTCCAAGGCCTCTGGTAGAGGACCCGCGCTTGAAGGAGAAAGGACAGCCCACAAGGGCAAGAGGATATAAAAAATTCCCCTCTCGCCCCTGCATATGTACACATATATGTGTAACACCCTCTATAAACATTCATGCAGCTGTTATATAGTTTATTTTAGTTTAAAAGATGATTCAGGAAAGCACCTGATCAGTTATTATTATGCTTTTTTAAATTGCATTTTAATCACAACCTCAAGTCAACCAAAACTAAGCACTGACTGTTTTTGCACTTAACATTGAACTCTTTAACCTTCGAATAAATGAGTAAATCACGGCCGCCTCAATGTTTATTCCACTGTCACATCATTGTGTTTAAAAATGTACAAAGTTTCCTTTCAGTTCAGTGCTGTGACTCATCGGCAGCACTAAAGTAAACTTATTTGATTGGATTATACAATAGATGTTGAGCACAGTAAGCTGTAGAAATAATTCCATTTGCATCAAATCAAAATAGTTATAAAATCTAATTGCACAGTATAGTTGCAATAAGCCTAAATATACCTTCAACAGCTTCAGCCATTTCTAGACTCGACAACAATAAACTGGTGTTTGTTCCAATAATCTGAAACTGCATATCATATAAAATGTTTTTTCTCATTTGATCTTTTAGCTTATATCTGAAATTATAAATTCTGAATTTTCAAAGGACTACTTATTCTAAATCCCACTTTCTGGACTCCAAGAAAGTCTTTCTTTGCTTAAAGTTAAACCCACTTTCATTTAAACTGCAATGTCTTGTCTGTATTTACTCATTGTTTAACTATGACTACTTAAAGAAATTCAAGAATACGATAATAAGAAAAACGTGTCCTTACTTTCAACTGCCAAAATGAGCACTTAGGTCTCTGTGAATATTGCTGGCTCTGATTCTTTTTTTAAAGGCATAAGATTTTAATTATTTGACCCGAGATGATTTGCAGTACACTTAAAAATGCAAGTGTGATTAAATGATTGATTCTTCACAACTTTTTACAATGTGTAATCAGAAAAGTCTATACTGCACCAGGATATTAATAGCAAAAGATTAGACCTATTCTCTCAGCTCAGTGAGACCCATTAAAAGCCAGTTTCCTTATTCTGTAAGCCTAATTAACACTTTAGAGCTAAGTCAGCCCACATAATGTCTCAAGTTTAGTTTGACTCAAAGACACATAATTGTCAGTAGAAATAATACATAATTACCTGTCTAGTTTTTTCAAAAACTGTCCTTCAGTTGACTACGGAAGGCACTTTGCTCAAACAACCTTCAGCATTTTTCTGCGCAAGCTCCAGACCTCAGTCAGTGCAACATAATGGAGACAAACTTACAGCTGAACAAAATAAAAGCAGCTATTTGTCTGAGTTTGAATCCATTAACCTTTTAACCTTACAAGGATAAGTATGTATGTTTGTATTAGTGCTGAACTTCTTAAAGAAGTACAAAGAGTGGTTCGTTTCTCAACTTCTCTGTTCATAAATCTAAATCCCACAATAATCCACTTTCACTTGAGATGGTTTCCATCAGACCACCACACTCCAGGTTCTTTGGAGCAACTGGAGTGCTCCTAATTTTTTGAAAATGTCACATTTAAAAGGATAATGTCCTTTACAATAAAAGCATCTTATTCCAAAGTGGCAAAAAAAGTAAAAATGATTTTCTATTTGAATATAAGGGAATTTTACAAGGTACTGTGCATGAAGATCCAAACGCAACATATTGCTGTAATGACTACGCGTGGGAGATTAGATTGGATTTATAATCCTCTCATCTCCACTGACACTTTCTTTTATCTGAGTAAGTGTGCTTCTTTGCCGAGTTCTTGTGCCACACGAGGATTATTTGCAAATTTTGCTGGTTATCTTGTTTAACACATTTAACAAGCTGGCGGGTGATATAGAGGTGAGCACACATAGATATGTGGATTATGAACTGTGCTTATGCTGTACACCCAGGTCTATGAATCTGAAATTAAAGTTTAAAGCTTTAGGAATCCACTTAGCCTTAGTTACAAAAACAACAGATTGTTCTGGATTTACGTTTAGATATTTATAATTCATCTATGACACAAAAACATCTGCTGCCACTTCAATATAGTGGAAGTAATTTTGTTTGTGCTCCTCAAAATTTAAAATTGTGCCTTTTCAAAAACAATGTACGGCGTACTCTGATAATCCAAAGACCTTGCTACCAACAGTTTTCACAAGGACTATGGCCCAGCTCAGCTGGGTAAAAAGAAGCAACATAAATCCACTTGTCTTAAATTTATTAAAGTTACTTATTGTGTAATGATATAATTAACAACTAAGGCAAAAGCAAAAGCAAACAAGCTTGTGGGTGTTGCTAAATCCATGATAGAAATAATGAAATTTAACAGAGCAGTGGTGTCAGAAAGCAGTTTTGCTTCCTTCCAAAACTGAAACAATGGCAGCAACACCCCCTGTGCCTAGTGTAATCAAAACAAAATAGCTTACTGTGTTTTTTGTGAGTGAGCTCTGAGAAAACGAAGCCCAGTTTCCAGGCAGCAGGATGACTGCCTCCGAACAACTAATGTCAAACAACAAGTACTTGCTTTGGCAACTAAGTGTAAGCAGCTGCTTGCTTGCAAGTTTAGCAAACATAAACAGTATAGTCCAAACTAGGAGTAAGCAATGTCATAAAACATGAGCGCAGAAAGTTGAGAAAAGCTTATATTAAATCTCGGTCGCATTTAAGGAAATCACAGTGATGTTTAAATTTAATTGGGTCAGCAACCCATTTAAGGTGAAGATGGTACTTGGTGAACAAGAACAAGTCCACCAATCAGCAAAGAATACCTTATGCATAATTTAAAAATGGCAGCACTATTTGATGCCCTGAAATGAGAACGTATAGACTAGACCCATCCAATCAGAATCAAGACGTTAGGAAGCACTACTATCTGGAGACATTTCAATCTCCTTCATAAACAATATTTCAGTTGGTGAAATGTACTCGTTTTAGACAGATTATTTTCCAATAAATGACATTAATCCTGAACTAATTTTGCATAGAATAGCCAAAGTTATATGGAATACACATTTAAAAGGGTCTCAAATTAGTTATGCCGACTTATACGAAGAAGGTTAGTGGTTCAAAAGTGTGATCTAGGAATAACTGCTTAGTGATTACGTTAAAGCTGTCCTTAAGCTAGGCGCATGGCCTTTCCTGACCACGAGAAGGCTAAGCGATCAGCAGCTGTAGTCGTTAGCTCACAAGTGTGACTGCAAATCTGAGATTTGGAGCAACTGAAGACGAGCTTGTGTGGCCAGCAGTCCTTGCCTGAATATATTTAGATGAGGAAAAACTGGCCTGTTTAAAGTCACCACATCAGCATTACTGCACTTAAGCTAAAAGATTTAAAGAAGCAAGGTGCTAATGTCAGCAGCCTGAGACTGCACATGGTCAGACAGATACCAGGTAAAGTCCTCTGGGATACAAGAAGTTACAAGTTCTACATCCTTAATGGAGATTTGTTTAAGGTTATTACAACAAGAGATGCATACTAAAACGTTATAGCAAATGCCAGGAACAAAAGGACAAAAGCTGTATGTACTATGTATGTATGTCCACTTGTCTTCAAGTCATGAATACTTGCTTTTTTATATTCATCACCCTCTAACAATGTGATGTTACGTTCTCCGTTTGTGTTTGTTTCATGTGTCACGTTCAATGTACCTCTTATATATCTTCACGGTCACCAAAATTTCTTTCAATGACAGAATTGTGACTAAATAGAGGATGAAGAATTTGTAAGGCCTGGGAAAACCTGCCAGTTGATTCCACACCTGTGCTCTTGTACTGGTGCTTCTGTGATGCTCATTAGATCTCCACCAAGGATTTGCAGGGAGGTTACTGTAGAACTCGAGATTGACAGTCTCAATTCGTCAGTCTCACCTAACCCGACCCAGTGCCTTAGCACTTGGGAACTGTAGACCCTCCAACCTAAAACCTCTGAAAGCTGCTACGACTACGCCAGAACCACAGCTGTCATCACCAGCAATGATCCTTCACAGGAAACTTGATTGAGTTTGCATCAGAAACATCTGCTCTCTGCTCAAGTTCGAGATTCATGGTGAAATCGCTGAATCCACAGTGCAAATGGGACTTCAAGGGAGTGCTGTAAAAATGGAAGTCACTGAAAGCTGTTGGTGTCAGGGTCCTGGGTCTCCTGACCCAGCGTGTTTAGTTCTTCGTGGTTTTTGTATTATTGTACTTGTGAGTTATTCTATGGTTTCTAGTTTTAATCCCTTGCCCTTCATGTTTCTCTGTGCCCCCTCTGTTCTGTGTAAGTCTGTGTCTTTGCATGTTTGAGTTTCTTGTTTTCTGTCACTCTGTATTGTGCATTATGTTCCCAGTGTATTTAAACCCTGTGTTTCTCTGAGTCAGCGTTACGTTGTCCCTCATGCCGTGTGGATCTCCCTGTGAGTTTAGTGTGTTATTCCCCAGTTTAATTTAGTTTACTTTGTATGCTCGTTTTTCTGCGACCAGCAAATAAAGCTGTGGTTTTGAGTTCATCCCTCGAGTCTGTGAGTCCTGCATTTTGAGTCCTCATCTCCTGCCTGCCACACAGTGTTTCATGACAGTTGGGACATGTGCAACAATGAATGGTAGATTAAAATCTAGTAAGGTTGTGACATTTATGAGGCAATTTACAATTTACGTTTTCAATTGCACCATTTATAGTGCAACCATTCAATGACCTCAATCAATACATTTGAATACATGTCATTAGGAAACATAGAAACAAGTTAGTTTTATGTACTTACTTACTTACTACTAACTTTTCAGAGAAAGACATGCTGATAAAGCAAGCGATAAATGTATTCAGATAACACAACATCATCTGAACCATTGCTCGTATACATGATCCCAATAGATAAAATATAAAAGGAATGTGGAACGAAATGTGAGTCATAGTAGTCCAGATACTAAAGCTGTGCCAAAGGTGGGTGTGATTTTCCTAAACTCCTGCTATGTCATCACGTCACCTTCTGGTGGAAGATTCTCTCTCTCTCTCTGTCTCTCTCGCACTCTGTCAAACACACAAATGCCTCTCACACACAAACACGTTTATTACATCATCGCCTTATAGTTACAACTAAGGCTTAGATACAAATATTTCTCTAAAGTGCTTATTGCCTGCTGATCAGGAAGTCTTTACATCACTTAAGACCAGCAGTAGGAAACTTCTCACCATGGTAGCCCCAGGTGGTAGCAGCAGATAGTCATTTCAATTTAGTTTGAAGGTCTTCATTACCTGATACCTAACATGCCCTAGAATATATATTTTTTAGTTGCTGCTGGAAGTGGAGATCAAAAAAAATTAATATTTCAGCCGCTGATTTTTTTCTCTAATAAAAGTATAATGAAGCTCTAAAGTGACTACAAGCTTTTAAACAACATGTGTCTTTCAGTTGAGAGTAAATTACTGCTAGCAAATTTTAAACCTTCTTGTTCCTCTAATGCATTTTTGAAGGGGTTGCCTGTTCAAATATCCTTGAAAAGAGTGAAGTTTAGATATTTTTCTGTCTAGCAGTTAGATGGAACGTAAGCAATGTCGATCATTGTGATCTCGTTTTAGCTCAGCTACGATGTTTCTCACTCTGCCAGGTGCTTGTAATTGCACTGGCTGTCAGAGGGGATGGGATGTGCCCTCACAGTGGATGTCTATAGACAGATGGACTGAGGATTGGCATCGACATCCTGACGGTGACAGGCCACAACGCCTCGCACTATGCCTGACAACAAAGAAACCTTCCACAGAGCAATAATCTCATACTCTGTCCGACAAGCTGTTACTGAGATGTTCAGAGAGCAACAGGCATGACATAGATGACATAGATATTGCTTTCTCATTGTTCCCCAAAACAAAAAGTTGGGGAACAATGAGAGGCCTTTGCCAAAAGTTTTGTTCTTTAGGAAAACTCTACTAAAGCCCTGGTCATTTTGGGATTGTCTCTCACCTTGTAAGTCCAGCCATATTAACATTCAAGGTGTGCCAAGGTCTTGGATCCACAACCTTAAAGGTATGGCAGTTAGTCGATGCAAAATACTGAATAATTTATGGGAGTACAAATAAATTCCAAGCAACAACACAACGGCAGACTCTTGGGCCGATTGGTTATTAACGTAAAGTTCGTCAAGAAACTTTGGGCTCTTAAAAAGGGCACTTGCTGAATATCTTACTCCAGGGTGGGGGTTGCCAGTGCATACAGAGGCCAAATCAATGTGTGGGAGGTAATGAATTTAAGCAGAAGTGTGAAGTAAAAGACCAAAGCTATGAGTTTGATGTTATTTGGTTAACATCTGAGCCATCCTACTGTATTGACAGAAATTAAATATGACATTTACTCAAAAGTCCACACTTTGAAATTTGTGCATCACTACCATTTAACCTCCACTAATTTATGTGGTGATAATCTGCAGGCTATTCATTTTATAACTGCTAAGATACATTTGAAGAAATCAGCTGAACTGTCATGAATATAAGCCGTTTACTTTCAAGTTATTTTTAGTGTTTTAAAAGGAGCCCGTGTGAGCCCATAACACGAAAGCAGATCTGTATGCACCATTAGGTGTAAACAATTAGGAAAAGATAAGAATTAGAAATGATTTTAATGGTTTAATAGTTAATGGTTTGGTCCTGCAAAAACATTTCCATTCAAAGGCCTTCCAGTGTCTCAATAACCACAACATCACTTTTCCCAACACGTTCTCACTCCGAAAGCGTAACATTTTACCCTTGGGACGTGACAAATCGTCGGTATATTACCCGTCAGGAGTGAGAACGGATGTTTTGTGCTTACATTAATTTCTATTGATGCTATGATATTTATTTTTTTAAAGGACATGACATGTGTTTGATTGTAGCAGGTGAACAATACTGATCAGAAATTACTGCTGGTCAGCAGACTTTACTGTGAAATCAAACCAAGGAGGATGTCACATTTATGAAGAGCTCCTGCATACATCAGCAACTAATGTTCATCTTCAAAAACAATTAACAGATGCCTTTAAGGGATGTTCACTTGAGGCATCTCCTTGCCATCTGCTACACCGTGATTTTGACATTAAAGCCTACTGTGAGAACATTGAACAACCACATAGGAAAGCATTTCACCCGTAGCTCTAACACGGTTACACTTAAGGTAAAATGAAGATCAATTAAGCACAAAAAATTTTGCAGTAGCATAACAACTTTATAAATTGGAAACACTTCTGCTTTGATTAGATCAGCTGGCATTATTCATTTATTCACACTTTTAGCCAATATTAGATTAACTTAAAATAGCTTGGCATGAAACATGTACATCTTGTATTTAAATTCACTAGAGCAT
The DNA here is from genome assembly GCF_000239375.1 of Pundamilia nyererei. NCBI lineage: Eukaryota > Metazoa > Chordata > Actinopteri > Cichliformes > Cichlidae > Pundamilia > Pundamilia nyererei. The sequence continues at coordinate 2,133,773 of NW_005187467.1, read as the reverse complement.
AAAGACACATATTAACAATACAAACGTAATAATGTTAGAAGCAGTATAAGTTGGACCTAAAGAAAGAATCTCAGCTCAACTGTGAAGCAGATAGTGTCCTCTCTGTAATAAGCTTTTTAGAGTAGTGGAGTGACAGATCTCTGCAGGCTTCTCCACAACCACACACACCGTCACTATCACCACCAGCACCGCTCTGATAGCTGGAACACAGGACAGTAGTTATCCAACACCATAGACATAATTACCTCCTGCTACAATAAATGCAATTGTAAAAATGGAAAATAGGTCTGAAAGTCTGAAAAATGTGTTCTGGTTCTTGAAGTGTCTTGTCATTTTGTGACGTTGGGTATAGGTAACTGATTACATGCATGCAGCTGTATTAACAGAACATGGGTATTTTAAAGCAGAAGCAGAAGAAGCGCTCTTTGCATACGAAATTGAGGCATCATTAAAGACAGATGTGTAGTTTTATCATCTTGACATTAGGTTTTGGAATGTGGTTTGATGCCTGAAAAGTCTGATGTGACAAAAGAACAGCTTACCTTGCGGCTGCATTAGGAAAAAAAAAACTCACAAGCAGAATAACGAAATTAATTACAGCGCTGACATTTTAACACTGTGAAGCCTATTGTCTAAAAAACAACTGAAGCCATCGAGAGAGCAGCCTTGCACAACATTGTATTTGACTCCTGCTGCTACTGTGTACAGATACATTTTGATAAGGTTCACATTTTCTTTTATTCTTTTTTCTAGCAACATAAAAATACAAAACACAATCTAGATTCACTTTTCATTGAAGTGAGAATCTGCTGTCCTATAGTTTGTGTTAGTGTGAGCTATTCTTTTAATCTTCAGATCTACACCTGCCTTCATGCAGAAACAAAGACAGCAGGCCCTGCTTGGAAAAATGAAAAAATAAATTAAATAATGATCTAAATTAAGAATCTTTTCCCTTTTTTTAAATGACAAAATGCATTTAGTAACAAATATTCTCCTAGATCAACTTCTAAACATTGGAGGTCCACAGATATCCTGTGAGTACACAGTGCCAACAGCCATTCCTGACTATTGTTGAAATTAATGTGGACGTGCCTTAAGATGCAGAGCTCAGATGGCTGCTAGATGCTGGCTCTGAATAAAGCTGTTTTGAAGTGAATGGGAAAAGTTCCAACTTTCCCCTAGAGAGAGAAATTCAACTGTTTTGTTAGTTTATTTGTTTGGCTTTTTAGAAGTTGGGCACTGGAAAGATACTTTTTTTCCTAATGTGACACCTTTCTATACAGAAGACACTAATGTGGAAAGAGTGCTCTGTTTGCAGACATGTTTTCCTGTGTCTCACTCTATAAGACTCAGCTGTGTTTCTAGTCTATCTCAGTACTTCTCTGGTGATTTGGGGTTTTAGCCTTGAACTACAGTCTTTTTATTAATCCTTTATTTATCCAGGTACAAAAATCTCATTGAGATTAAAAATCTCATTTCCAAGAGAGACCTGGCATCATAGCAACAAAAGTCACATACCACATAGGTATATAACATTTAAAACAAATACAATATCCCATACAAACATGTGTTTGTATGGGATATTTTTCCTTCAGTATGAGTGTAAAGCATGCCCCCTTTCTCAGTCAGAGCCACCTATTGCTTCATATATCCAGTGCTAAAACCAGTGGCTATGTCCATATTTTATATATACTCTGTAAGTATACAGAACGACTGAATAAATCAGCGTAAATGTTGGGCAGCAATCCCGACAGCAACACTACACACACACAGTGAAACGTGAATGAATGACGCACAGACCTGGAAATGCTAAATCAACTCTTCCCTCACTACTTTCTGGTCAAGTGACTTTTAGAGCAACAGTCACACACTTGTGGGGCTATACAAAGGATGAAACACACGGCTGTCCTAACTCCTCTAGCTCAGTTCTGCAGTAAACATCTCAAGACGTCACAATCGGTGGTTTGCTGCTTGCTTTAGCAAAGAGTGTCTGGAAACCTGTCTGAGAGCTCACTCAGGTATAGCAGAAGGCCCAGCAGTGACTCAATGCAAATCACCTCTGCACACTGGCAGCTCTTTTGTTGTTATCTCCTCTGATACAGTACGTCAAGTTCATTTAGGGATCTCATAGAAGCCTGGCCAGAACGCATTTACATTCCAGGATCCAGAGAGCACCATATTGACACAGACTGCGCCCAGCCAAGCTTTACCTTAGAGTATCAGCTTATGATTCATCACCCAGAACTGACTCCTGCCCCATTTGAAAAGCCACTTTGTTTTTTTTTGCACAATTCTGCTAAGCATTTGACATGTTTTCATGGGATTCATCATCACCAATACTCAACATTACTGCATAAGACAGTGAGACTATGACTGCTTCAGTTTGATGAACATATACAAAAGACTACCCTACACAATAAGAGGCAGGAAGGAAAACATAAATCACAGACACCCGGCCCACTTTTGAAATCTTCAGCTAAGTTTCACTTTGAACCTGGAATACAAAAGGGTCAATTACAGAGAGATAATCCATAACTAATTTACTTGATTGATGGTCTAATTATGCCTGTTTATGTCATGCTTGATAATTCACTCTTTGATAAGCATAAGCACCCTCTTAAAGCTCAGAGCTGTGGCAATAATGAGCACACAAACATGAGTATTGCTGGGAGCTTTTCTCCAGCCCTCAACATGCTATTATATCAGCGAGATTAAATCGCACTCATAAGGCTGACTGTGTCTGTGTACATCTTTTCGTGTATTACTATCATTACATATATTTCAACTTGAAGAGCATTGGACCACAAAAGTTAAATCTGTATTTTGAATTTTGTTTTGTCATTTGGTTACATGTGAAAGCAACTATTCAGACTAACAAATATCCACCCGGGTTTTCTGTCCTAGAAAGGTGGTTTGCTTCTTACTGGTGTACGTCAACATGGTAACTCACCGTGTAAACCCAACCTGCTTCCATGTAGGTTATGTTCCAGATTAGACAGGTATGAAATCATGAAATCACTGTCTACTGACCTATCAGTTCTCCAGAAAAAAAAAAGCATTACCATTCCTGGAAGACTTCTCGGGCCTCTGTAGATTTTTAGCTTTTAGCAAACAATTTTAAAATAGTTTTGTTGTTCTATGACTATTAATATATACATTGAAACACCTATCTGTACTTCTGAATTTTATATCAACTGCAGGTAAACTAAAGCTACATTTGATTTATGTTTTTATATTTATTCCTTGCTTGCTCTCAGACAATTAAACAAGTCTGTTCCTTGTTTTGTTTTAATAAAGACGAGTCCAAAAACCTATTCACCTGCATTCTACCCATGTACGGCAGTTATACTGGTATTTCTAGCATGCATTCATGTTAAGCCCCTAGGCTTACTGTATACCAGACACCAACATTTTAATACTTGAGGACACTTTGTTCTTCCTGCCACTTGTCTCTAAATATGCAAATTCTCAAGGAATCACAATTTCTGTAATTTACAAGTGATAATTATTTGTGACAATGGAGTCCATATGTCTTTGTGGCTTAGATCAGTTTTCTAAATCGCTTTGATTATCTTGCCACATATAACAACTATGAAATGACATGCAGTAATGTTTAGATTAAACAGGATGACCCATAAATCACCCTTCACTAATAGACTTAAGAAAGCATGATACTTGATCTGTATGGGATAAACATATACTGGAGTAGCTCCTTTGAAAAACTATTTTTATTAATGGCACTCAGCTTTTTTTAAAATTCCCACATCTAAGCCTGACGTACATCTTTACTGAGCTTGAGTGAAAATCCTGAGCAACAAGCATCCCACTATAATCTCATATGAATGCAAGCCACTTACATAAGTGGTGAACACAAATAGACCTATAAGGCTGCTAGCATGAAGCTTTTCAGACAGCACTTAAAGCACGCAAACATGCTGGTTTTAAGAATAATGAAAGAACTCTGGATTCACCTTTTATGTCCAATACTGGGATTGATTTGCCAAAAACTTTAAGACTCATTTCGTTGCTGCATATTTCTTGCTTAACTGAGAGACAACTCCCTAAATAAACAGATGATACAAATTTCCCTAAAGCTTCACGCAGGAGGCAGGTGCAAAGGTAACAAAGGGAGTCAAGATCAGGAAGTTATTGTAAATTTTAGTTTACAGCTCTTCTACGGGTTTTGTGTTCAGAATAAATCATTTTACTTTGTAAAATTATGAGATAAAGTTTACACAATTTCTCTGTCTATGTGCCTCAGCTGTGATTTGGGAATAAATTCTCCAGCAAGTTTAAGTGAGAAAATATCATTCACAGGGACAGAATGAATGAAACAGATGTACAATTCACTGGAGAGTGCATTACTCTAAATGTGTTTTTAAAAAAAGTGCAGGGCAAACGTAAATCAGTTTAGCTTTGAAGTTTGTGATATAGGAGAGATGGAAGGAAAAGTGTAATGTGATCACCTGCCAAGAGAATATGGAAATAAATCCTTCTTGCAAGTATCCTTTAGGATACATGTTTGATTTGATAACATAACGTGAAGGAGAATTTGAGCTCCCCACAATGTATGACTCCACTTCCCTAAGGTCTTGGTGCTGTTGAAAAAAAAAAGAGCAAAGTAGGTAAAAGGAGAGCATTTGGTAGCTGTAATGCAAAAAACACATAAAAAATAAAATTGGAGAATAATTTCTTTAACAAAAGACTGCAGCAAACCTTTATATGGCGCTTCAGTATGTATACATAATCAGAGATGAAAGCAGCATATTCTGCAGCTATGACGGGGGTGGTATTTGGTACAGGCAGGGGAAATAAGTTTAAATTAAAGAATAATATAACAAAGGAAGTGATAAAAAATGTTTAGGGAATAAATAGCCTAACATAAAAAAAAATTGCTTGAACAAATGTGGTGCATTTCTCTCATCGCAAACAGTCATGTAGAATAACAGTCGGGAAGGGGTTTTTATGTTATAATAAAATGCGGCATTTTAAATGTGATTAAGCAGAAATATTAAGAAACATATGGCAGTTTAGTTCCCAGCTATCACGTCAAGGTGAACTGACTGAATTGTTTTTGGTTACATTAAAAAAAAAGTTATAACATTTTTTAAATCTTATAACCTCATCAAATGGCCATTTGTTATCAGTCCAATGCATATTGCCAGGAAGTGGCCTCCTCTTCTCATGACATTTAGCCATTTGAATGAAAGTAATGAGGAGTATGTTTCCAGTTTAATACAATAACTGTAGTTTAAGTTCTTCCAGCTGTATTTAGCTTTCATTTTGATTCAATCTTTAATTTTGCTTTTACTCTTTGTTTACGTTCAACGTCACGTCTTTGTTCTGTTAGCCACCCTTCATTTCTTTGTACCCAACTTCCAAGGAGCCAGACTTTCTTGTAATTTTCTAAGTGGTCTTAAATGATAGTTCTCTGAGCTATCTGAAGGTCCTTTAAAGTTTTTTCTTTGGACATCTGCTTCCCCCTCCCATATTTTCAGTCCAGACTTTTCATACAATTATCTTTTTCTTTTTGATAACCTATGAATCATTTAAGTATAAAAAACCTAACTCAAGGGATGAATCCGTGCCGTGTCTAAAATTAAACAATTTTAAATTGTGTTACTGTTAATCTATCACAAACACAAATAAATCGTTGCCTTCTCTTCAGTTGAATCTATGAAAAATGCCAAAGGTAACAGTTTGACAGGCATAAAAATACTATCTTTATTCTAAAAGAGCTATTTGCCAAAATGTTGGTGTAGGTGGTGCATGGTGATGCACCTGTACTTGACAAAATTTGAGGAAACTGAACAAGTAGCAGACAAAAGGTGGCAGCTGTAAAAGGCTGTCTACATAACTGAACAGTATCTGAAGGTCATGTCGTTAAGAAACAGGAAAAATATCTCTGTAACAAGATCTGACAGATACACCTGACTGTTCACTTGCTCCATCTACTGTTTGCCCAAGCTTCATTAAAATATTCTCAATTGAAGGGTGGCTGTCAAGGAAAATGTTGTTATTTTTGGTTAAATCATAGTCAGAGAACATACACATCGCCAATACATTAAAAGCCTGAATAGAAAAAATCACACGCAATAAAACAGTATCAGACATGGACTGGCCTCAACATTTTTCAGCCTGTATCTCAGCATTCTTGAAGCACTGTGGAAACATCTTGGCAGAGAGTGGAGCTAAAGGCAGCCAACATTCAAAGAAGAGCTTTGCAATGTCCTTCACGAAACCTGGAGAACTGTCTTAGTCCATTTTTACCATGCTCAGCTTTTATACTTGCTTTTATACTTTTATGCTTGTGTTTTGTTTTGTTTTTTTTACCCTATGTCTAAATTTTATTTTGCCGTGTTTATTATATTTTATTGCTGCTACTGTTCTTGTGTTATTGTAAGGTGACCTTGAGGGTCTTAAAGGCGCCTAAAATAGAAATGTATTATTATTATTATTATTATTATTATTATTATAGAACTCTTTCTGAACACTAAAGAAATTACAAGAAAGCTTGGAGAGAGAGAGAGTTCAAACTATGTTGCAAAATAAAGATGGTCACTGAGTTTCATGATTACTGACTTATACAAAACTGATTTTGCCTTATATGCTATACTTATATATATATTATTTCTATCAGTTTTGCATGCTTTAAATTGTCATACCTAATTCCAATTTTTCTAGCATAATATAAAGAAATGAACGGTAGCTTAAAACATTTACACTCTGAGGCACCAAAATACTAGTCTGGAAAAAACATAGTCTGTGTGGTTTCCCTTTATCATTGCCTGCAATCAATAACTGCCTTTCAACCCCGCCAGTACGGGATGACTCCCAGTAGTCCTATCTATGGGACTGAAAATAAAAACCACTGAATGGTCTGATAACATTATAGTGGTCAGTATATACAATATATAAAATGTTAGAATTGAAAGCAATGGGTAATTGTGAATAATTGGTTCTCTGTGCATGAAATGCATTACATTTCCTCTTCAAATGTTCTCATAAGACCACTACATTTTTCACAGACAGGACCTTAAAGTTCTGAGTATTAGGTATAAAAAGAATTCTTAGGATAATAATGAAAAGGTTGACTGCTCCCATCTAGACCTGTGATATTAATTCCATGTGGGACTGGCTCCATATGTACAAGCCAGTGCCTAACAGACCCACTGCTGCTACACTTAACTCAACGGTGTATAAATTTATGCTTGATTTAGATGGATTACAGTTACTTTAGACAGTTTTTGTCAGTTTGAAAATAAGCAACAACAGAAAAAAATTTGTAATATTAGGAAAAGCCTTGTTTATGGCATTGTGTCATTGATGGCAACATCAGGTACCCATAGTTTTCTGTTTTTCAAGGTTTATGCCACGATTAAACAACCTATCAAAGTGTCCTAAACCATGACTTTCATTTATGTTAATGCTATCGTGCATGTGTGCGAGTCCGTCTGTGTAAGGGAATAAACTAGGGATTTGCTGAAGGTCTGTGTGCTTTTGGAATAATCATCTATCTAAATACATTTCACCCATTAGAGCTTATGTAAATGCTGTTTTTCTTTTGAAGTAAATCCATGGTTAATATATTTAGCACCTGAATATTACAAATAAATTTTACTATTACTCAAATTTAAAATAAAAACATCATAGAGTAAAGAAAAGTACCTATTTAAGTATTTAAATATTCTAAAAGTCTCAATTAGAAATAATAGAGACTGAATAAGTATGAATATGTTGGTTCGAGGAGTAACAAGCTTGACAATGTTCTCTGTTCTTTGGAGAGATGTGTTGTAATGCTGAAATATTAAGCCAATTATTGGAGAAGACTAAGAGCTGTGCTCTTTGACTTGGTGACAGTATACTGCAAGTGGTGTTTCCATGGTTTCAGTTAATTCACAGTAATAATGCATCAACCTATTTTCCTCTTAAAGCACAGAATTTGAGAGCTATTAATATATTTCAATGGCCAAAAGATATGGATGCTACATAATGTACCTCCTGCTACGTGACACCAGAGGTCAAAATTTGCTATTTTTCATGAACAAAAAAAAACGGACACGTTCCCTCATTAAATGTCACGTAATTGCCAGGGAAATCAAAGCTCACACTGCTCTGTTTGCAGGAGGATCAGGTCAATACCATGATGTTGTGTGTAGGCACTCTGCTCTGGGAAATATTTCCCATTATCATCTTTACTGTAATGCATTGATGAAAGCAATAGCTTGAAATATAGAAAAGCAGTTTAGATACTCTGAAAACCTGGTGGACTCTATTTGTAATTTGTAGTGCGGAATAATAAATGTTTGGCTACCACTCAGCTCGAATTTATGCACTACATCACCTAAGACTGCCTACTAACATGTCATTTAGCAGGTGCCTATAATGACTTAAGTGATATAAACAGAAGAGAGAAAAATATGCAAAGCGAATGATGTCATGAATATATTATGATTATGACTAACTTTTGAATAATATGCATCTATCGATCATGGTTCTAATATGCACAAAGTATAAAAACATGTCATTTACTTGATCATAATCCCCTTTTTATTTTTCATTTCTTATTTACTTTACTTAGTTATTAGTGTTCATTTCATTATTGTTGCTATTATTAGCTTGAGTGTAGCTCAAGCAATTAATACCTGTCTTAACAATAACAACAACCTAGCATCAAGAAAAAATATGCAAAATTTAATTCTTAACAGGAGTGACAGGTCTTGTTAAAAAGAAAAGAAAAGAAAAGAAAGAAAAGTTTGATCATTATTGGTGTATATAGTAAATTTTGATGTAAAACTTCCATGACCCCTCAGCAAGGCACAGGAAACTGATCAAATATGTATCAACTTTACACCATGTTAACTCTGGTCTTATAGTGAAGAAGTGACAGTTTTAGTGTTGTGAATGTGAAAATCCCCACTGGAGCCTGTCAATCTGGGATAAATTTGACAAAGCCTTTGTAGAGCTAAGAATATCTTGAAATATTTCCTATTGCTGCTTCTCTGCTGCCATTGGCAAAAATGTAAGTAATTCAGGATCAGCCCAGTGCAGTGTTCGAGAACAATATCTTCTTGTTGTTGTTGGTTCTTTTTTTTGACAGAAAGCAGAAAAGTTGAGCACTGAGAATGGTTTAAAGTCAAACACAATTACAAGAATCATCTGTTACATCTGCACCGCGCACACAGTTTTTTTTTTTATAACAGCCTTGTGATAAAATGATTTGGCTTCCATTTTCTTTTTCTTATTTTGTTACATTAAAGATAGAGACACGATAATCACATTGACTTTCAGTGTGATAATTGTCAGCATATTAATTTTTATTAATTTATCAAATAAAGGGAAAAGCAACATTGTATCTCTTCAAAGCTAAAATACCTGAAAACATTTGCAAATGGTCAGTTGCTCTGCTTATTCTTAATATCAATTTTGGTTTTATGTGTTTTTTTCCCTCCATCTTTCATATTACACAAGCAAACAGACACAAACAGACTGAGAAGAATGTAGTCACTCCAACAAAAGACTCCACTTCACCCAACCTTAAAAAAAGGTTTAATGTGTTGTGGAAAGGCTTCTGTAAAAGTGCTTTTTTTTTGTTGAATGCGAACATGGATGGATGCTGATGGCAATGACGGAGAAACACCAACATAAGCTATCCTGAGTCACGGAGGTAAGCTGAGCACAGAAACCCAATTTGCACCCAGTTTATCTGTGCTGAGATAGCTTATCTTTATGGAAAAAAGTATGTTAATGCAAGGTGAAGAGCACATAGAACAGACTGGGCACACTCTTAAAAAATGAATTCTCCTTGCCAGAGAACACATAGCTGTGCCTCATTCGAATATCTCAATCAAAACCCATTTTGAAGCGGACCATGTTCATTTACTGTTTGTCATTTTGTTCACATGCTCAAGACTCCGGAGAAGCGGAGTCAAATGCCAAAAAACCATGAAGAGATGTTATTATCTACAGAACATACCCAGATACAGACTGCCTGGTGACATCAGGCGTGAATGTCAGACAGAGTTTAGTTGGGGCACTGTTGCACCTAGTTTTCATTATGTTTGGTTGAGCACAAGGTTACGAGCAATAATATAAGGTTACCTACAGTTTTGGTGTTATCTAGGTCACTCACATGTACACACGCGACAGACACAAACAGACATAAACACAGGCGTTTGCCAAGTCGGATCACATTCAAAAGACACTCATTTCCCTGTCTCCGATTTATTCGCCTAGTTAAATTACCGTCATGAATCATATAAAATTACCCATACAACAATATTTGTAAATTGCCCTTAGTTTTTATGTCATAAAGGCATTGTACAAGAGCTATTCTCAAAAATCTAGATGATTTGAAATATTATTGGGGTTTTTTATTTTATTTATTATTCATTTGCTTAAAAAATCTGTAATAAATACGTAAATAAAGCAAGGTATGCCTTAAAATTCTCTTCATACAGTGCCTCCAAGCACACTGTAGCTATGGCTATGGAGGGTACCTTCAGATTGTAGTCTGGCAGTTCCTCGTTGAGTTATATAAAATGCTTAGAGCTCAGCATCACAGAACTGGTTGGTATGCCATCACCATAGAAAGCAATTGTGTCCAGAGGGACTACTTCTATATCCAGTTACCTCCCAAAGTGAGTGCTCAATCAGGGCTAGAACTACGAAAAAGGAACATACACTGTTTCGCCTTCCAGAAAAGTAAAGATTTAAATGTTTCATCATCTCCTAAACAGTTTCACAGAGATCAATTTGTTTTTTCAAATCAACCATACATTTAAAAGAAAACCTTTTTTTATTAACGTGTCAAACTTCTGATTGGTTATGGTTTTGGTAAGGTTGCCTTGCTGTAAAATAGAAATCCTATGCTATCTTTTACACAGTGACCCTGAATTCGCAGCAAACAGGGCACTTTAACACTGACAAGCAATTTCTTTTAACCACTGGCTCAGTTTCTATATCTGACCATATAGTTTTCTCCCAGTCAAGACCACCGTTCAAAAAAAATTGCAATCAATTTTTCAAGACATCTGCCATTTGGTCAATGTAACTGAACTGCAGCCTACACAAAACACCCATTTCATGAACCTGCGAATGTTAACTGGATCTCTCTTTTTTTTTCAGCACAAAAGCCTCCTACAAGTATGCGTCCGATTTGAAAAGTGACTGTCGGCAGCTTTCCACCGAGAGTCCATATGGTCTCTGTATTTATGAGGTGATGAGGCTTGCTCCTGGGGTTCAGAGTGGTCATTATCTGGGAGATGCTACAGCTCCAGTAGTTAAGGTCACCCGGTCTACACCAGATATCCTCACACTCTACCAGAACTGGAGGATACTAAATGTATAATCATCTCTGACTCCATAAAAGCAGGGTCTACCCAGACTGACCATTATATGAGCTTATTGTAGGATCCATCCTGGCTTTATATCCTGCTATTTCAGCACCATCCCAAATAGCACATCTTCACTATCATTTTTTTCTAATACCTGGACATACCTGCCTATAGTAGACAGATGGGTATCAAACACTGGAAGATGTTAGCTTGTATTTTTGACACCTTTGGAATCCATTTATAAATTGAGAAAAAAAATGTGCCCAATAAAATCATGCATAACACATGCCAAAACTTCAGGGATGATATTTTTGAAGCCACAGCCACGAGGGAGCTGTGACCTCAGTTAACATGTCACACTGCTGCCTTTGTAGAAATTTCTAAAATTCTCACCATTAGAGTAAGTCTGGGTACACATTTTTATGCATTTCTTTAACTGCAGCATTATGCGGAAAATATTTCTAGTGACAAGTAAGATTTTCTAGTCTGACAACAGTCTAGTATCACTTTGAAGGTGTAATTGGGAGAAAAAGCAATTTGCAATGTTCAAAGAGGTTCAAAATGACCCTACAACTATGCACACTGGGAGTTGTTAAAGTTTAGATATCACACCACAAGGTCAAATACGCTGTTGTAAATTAAAGGTCTTATGAGTAATTGATGAGAAATTATGTAGAACTGAATCAACGTATGTCCTTAAAGCCCACTTGTGTATAAATATCAGCAGGTATATTTAACAAACCCAGGCTCTCACAGAGAACATGTAATTACTTGAATTGAATGAACTGCAAAGCACACAAAATTATTTAATTAAACTAAACTAATTGCACCCTTTATTCTTCATTTCAGTGCACATTGTAAGATCAGTGTGGCGTTATGTACAGGCTGTTACACAGTAGAATTTATTTATCATTTCAGTTGGTGTAATATTACTAAATCTAAAATACTCCAGGTCCCATACAAATGTGGCTGTTCACCCTTTTTTAAGAAGCCTAGATCAGTGATAGATAAATTTGTGGAACACTGGCTGAATCTCTGTGTTTGCCAAGCCCTCGTGCTACTGTTTGTGCCCCATAGATATAGTGAGAATTATCTCTGTTAAACCAAATGGTTTTGCAAGTTTGCAAGTGAAAAGCATGACATTCAGTGACTTACCAGATGCAATATGTGCCATGTTTTTTATATTTTGTTTAAGCCCATGCGAAACCCTGTGTTGGACCATGTGCTCCCAGATGGTTGTAATTCAAAAAATGCCATTCACTGCTGCAGTGAATTCTGGGTAATTACAGTAAAAAAGAAGGAATGACCCTTTTGTTGTAAATGGGTATGGAATGCAAACAGATATGCTTACCTTCAGCTCTGCTGAGCTTTTACACTCAGGAGTCTAGCACCTTGAGTTTTCAGTTTCAGTTAAACTCATACTTGACAAAATGTGACTGGTTAAAACACTTTGCCATCTGTGTAAATCTTATAGATACATACCTAAAGTAAAAAAGAGACAACTAGAATGGTAATTCTAGCACATATCTTCCAACAAGACCAACACTCTTATGTCAGACTGCACCAGATGTTAATGGCTGCTTCATTTGCCCATCCATGATTCACCTCTCCACCAAGTTTTGTGAAATTTGGCTGTGCAGTTTTTGCATAATGTCTGTCACAAACAAATCAACAAACAGACAATGCAGAAAGCACTTTTACATCTTCAGCTCTTGCCTTGGTGAAGGAATGATTATTCTTCCGTGTCAGAGTGAACTCCTTGGTGTGAACACACCTTCTGAATGTCACCCTCACGCCGTGGTGGTGGCGGCACGAGGTGGTGACACCGTTTCTGATTCTTAAGTTAATTTTTGAACTGGCTTTTCTAATTGTACTGCTCTTCTCAATGGTGTGAAGGCTCTAATATATTCATCTGTGTCCTTTTTCAAATGTTAAGATCCTCAAATTTGGAAACAGATTTCCTTTTTCTTCCTTTTCCACACAAAACTACCAAAAACCAGAGTAAACCTTTGAAACACCAGTATGCTATACTACTACTCTATGTAATGGCTTAACCTGCATTTTATAATGGCAGTCACAGGAGATGAAGGAAATAGCAGACATATACAATGACACTTCTCTCAGCCTTTTACAGTGTGCCTTCCTGCTCCACACCTTCTCTTACTTTCCCCTTCTTGCTCTAAGCTTAGCAGCTTTAAGGCTCCCCCCCCAGCAAAGCATGCTCTCTGGCTCTGAGCACTGGCATCTCTTGCATCGGTATGCAGCTCCCGTACACACTGCTGATCCCTCTTTATGAGGACATGAGTTTCAGTGCTTTTATCCCCCACCTTCTCTTGCAAATATGCCTGCATTCAGTATCTACACTTCAGCTTTAGAGACCTGTGGGAAGCTTTTAAAGAGGAAGTCAATAAAAGGGTATAAACATGCATGAGCTTAACTTTGTGCTTTTGGTGTCTTTATTCTAAAGTTAGATTTTCTGGATAGCATCTCACACATGCAGATTTATAAAACAAAATAATTTCCCAGTTCTTGCACTGAAGCACAGCTAGAATTTTTAGTATTACTGTTTTTGTAAGCAAAAAAAAAGAAAGAAAGAAAAGTGTTGTTTAGCTTTAAAAGAATTAAGAGAATTATGATAATTATGCATTTTATTTTTTAAATCAATTGGATATGTTTACCATCAATGTTAAGATATGATTTATTGTTTGTGCGAACTTTACTGGACATCATCTATACCAACAGATATATATAGTGGGCTTATAAAAGCCAGATTTAGAACAATCATATACGTATTAATTAAGTACCAAGACCTGAAAATACTTATTTATTAGATCAATTGTTTGATGCTATACCTTTTAATGTGCTAACTTTGTTTGTTCTCTCCTAATACAAACAGAAAATGCGATGTAACCAACGCATGCAGAGCTTGAAAACTGCAAATGTATGTTGCATGTTAAACTGTCTTCAGGCGGTGTATACGGCAGGGATTAGTCTACACATAAGTACTTGCAAGTTTGCTTAATAAAATAAGAAAATAAACAGGTTAGATTGGTGCTGTTTTCCGGATGCTCTCGGGCACAAAAGCAGGCTCTTTGCTTATTTTGCATTAATAAACACACTGGGGACAAAGAATAAAATCCAAAACACATGGGAAAATGGCATAAAATATTTCCTGACATGAAGACGTTTCTAATTAAAGTTATCTTTGTGTACTCTTTACATTGGCGTCTTTTTCACCTTTTCAACTTCCTGCAAGTTTTCTCATAAATACGGAGATGTAGAAATCTGAAGAGGAGTGGAGACACCAAATTTCCTTATGACATGAATCTTTCCAGGCACCGTATGATAGCCTCTTTGATGGACAGGTGACCTGCCATCCACACCCGTCTGTATTCAGCAAAACGTTCAGAAAAAAACTCAGATAGTCTACAGCTCCTGAAACCCTGAGAGGGATTCAGCAAGCTGAGAATATAAATGGTTTTCATTTTTGTCCTGACAAATTATTACGAGCCTGTCTCACAAGTCAACAGTCTGTTCTTAGCACGTTTGCCGTTTCATCTTTATTTATTTTTTCCACTGTCTTTAATTTTGTACTGTGAACAAAGCATATCAAATCATGAAGCCATAAAATGCAAAACACTACCCTGGAATGAATAACTGCATTTGCCATGATTTGCTTCTTAAAAGTATATTACTTGTGAGTTGTATTCCAGCAACCTATCAAATTTCCAAAGATAGCACAACAGAGCCTCCTTTATCTGGAGCTCAGACGTCCAGTCTGACTGCTGGGGCAGTCGACTGAGGGGCCTTTATGAGCTCAGCAACCCAGCGATGCAAAATTCTACTGGCGGTGTGCAGGTGATGGGCTTTCTGAGTTAATACATTAAAATAGTAGCATTAAATCCTCATGGTAAAGTGAGCACACTTATTCCAAATGCACTTAAACTCGCTGTATTCTTTTCTCTGCAAATATGTTTGGGGCGGTCTCAACTTTACTTTGTCCAGAAAAGACATATTTTTCAAGCACTATTTGAAAACAAGGTGCTTGGTGCAAGATGAAATGATCAGAAGATTAACTGCCTTGTCAACCAAAATAAATTAAAGCTGCTACTTAATAATTAATAGTTTCAGCAATTTTAAAGGAAAAAAGAAAAACATGCAGGAGGTATGCACCACTGTAAACCAATATCCTTCTATATGGTGCTGATTAGGCAGATCAAGCAATCATACATGTTTTTTACCTATAGACAATTACTTAGTTAATCAAAAAATAATTAACACAAGTAGAAAACAATTTGTATCAAAACCTATTAAAACAGATGTACATTTTCCACACAATATCATCAGTTTTGATGATGAATGAAGTGATATCTAAACTCATTACAACAAAAGACCTAATATTTTCATAAACGCCAACATTTGCCACTTCATTGTGCATTCTCTAAAGCTTGTCAACAGCTGCCTACGCACCGAGAACTCATCTTACTTCATTCAGATCAAAACTTTGTACTTGGAAAGAAAAGCTCGTGTGCACTAAACTTGCATATCAATAGTCATAGCTGCATAAAATGCGCACAGAGCCCAACAAAGGCTCCACAGCTTGTTGTCCGCCATTGTTTGCACACTCCAAAACGACCCTGACATAACTCAAAACAAGCATGGTCACTCCTGGTCAGGCTGCCAGGTGTTTGGTTGCAGTGCCATACCTCAGGCAGTCAATCATTCTCTTTGGAAGCCTCCCAAACGTTCACAGCAGAAGCAGAGAGGGACATTTATCACAGCAAACACATAATTATGTGCACAATATTTTATGGTCAACACTCAGCATTAAACACTATCAGAACCACAACTGCTTTTGAAAGGATGTCTACTATGTTGTCAAAGGACAACAGAATGAAAGTTGACATAGCTTCTAGGTAGGAAAAACGGATTATATAGCTGGTTGGTCATATGGCGGTCATCTCTGAACAAAAAAAATATTAACTTTGTTCATAGAGACTGCAGCAAAAGGAGAAAGGGGAGATCATCACACAGGGTAAATGAGATTCACAGGCTCATCCATAGTCGGGCACAAAGCCCACTTCAACAGAGATGAGGGCCAAGAGAGATTGATAAAGGTCAACACCGCAAACTGGCATAAAATGAAGTATAGGCTTCATTTCAGGCACAATACTAAAATGTAGGGACTGTATAAACCTCTTGCAGAACACACGCCTACCACCTTCTCAGCAGCACAGCAGAAACTCATTCATCAAAGAAATCAACACTATTTTATTATATTTTCCAAAGATTTTATTCAAGTCTGTGAATTATTTTTTTTAGAATATTTTTCGACCATTCCCTTTTCTCTGAAAATTGAATGTGTAGCTCACCATTAAATAGTTAGAGAGCCTTGAACTACTTAGAACAATATTAAATAAATGTCCACTAGGCTCAAGTCTGCTGTTTGTTAAGGATGTTTAAACCTTTAAAGGTAAATGCATTGCAACTGAATCCCAGAAACAGTGAAAACACTGCAACATTAAGACATTTGATTTTTGTTTTGAGTGTTTATTCAGTTCTGTTTACACCACAATCTCATTTTTTCTATTATGTGCTTGATAGCTACAGTGAATTGCAGGGTCAGCATCATCACCTGCACAGTAAACCTCTAGTTATTTTATATACAGTACTCAATGTGGCTGCAAATGATGATATAATATCCTCTCCCGACTGTGAAGTCTCACAGTATAAAACCTGAGATTTGTGACATAACACTTCAAATGCTCCATAGGTCCCAGCTTTAGCGGGAAGTGGGAAATGTTTTGACTCATCTGTCTGAAATCATAGGAATATATGTAAATTCTGTTTTATATCGGATACCCCTTTAAGATGTGTGAACACGGGCACCTCTTCAGGAAGGCAGCGACTGATGTAAGCACTGCTTTTACCTATTTTCAGTGTGACCAACTGTGGCATTAGACTTATCATGAGTATCTTGGAACGGGCTCCTTGGGAAGTAGAAAAATCTCTTAACCTTTTTCGTTTAAATACAGGTCAAAATAATCTTTAATAGTGTAATTGCCCTTTCAGTCTATCAGCTTCATTGCTGAGCTTATACCCACTCAGAGGGGGCATGGTGTGTAAAAGTGCTATGACAAAGAGCTTGGCAAAGAGAGACTGACAGCACGCAGAATATAGTTGAGGCAGTGAGCTGCTAATCTTAAAGCCCCTTCCCCACTTGTCTGAGCACATTTGCCTCTGGCTTGAGGCTTATCCCTACAGATGTATATCTGTCAACAGAAAGCAAGCAGGGCAGCAGTGGCTCTTTTGGAGCACATTTGTCCCCTTTACTGGATTACCATTTGCAGTGGCATAAAGCACAGCATCAGAGCCAGCACTTGGCAGCTGGGAGACAATCTGCAGGGATAAGCTAACCCTCAGTAGTGGTGAACGGGTATCCGTGAATGTAAACCACCTTCCTCTGCCATACCTCGCCTTCAGCTCAGCCAGCTTATTCCTGCTGACTGATTTATTCAAACCCACAGGAGATGCTCCCATGCATACGCTCACAGGTTCCCTGTGTGTGACATTTAGGGCTTTACTTTTGCCTGGGTCGAATATGTATTTTTTCAAGAGATTTTAAATACACTTCAGTGCATGCTGGAACAAAACTCCATGCTCAGAAAAAGAAAAAAGGGGAAAAAAAAGAAATGAGAAGTGGTGCACCGACTGCCATCCTATATTACACTCAAAATGATAAATCAGCAGGCAGGACAGTTATTGATATCTATGTTGTAGCAGTGAAAGCTGCTGTTGGAATCAAACATTCTAATGGAAGAAATAACCACACTCCTCACAGCATCCTATAATAGGACACAATATCGTTTCCCCAGACAACTGCAGGGCTATACACGAAAGCAAAAAGCAGAGCCTTTGACGCTTGATTGAATCATATCCTCCGAAATTCATTTGCTTAGAATTTTGCTTTATACTTTGGGAACTGTTTGCATTATTTTTATCTTAGTGCAAGCAAAATTGTTAGAGGTGGGAGTCTTGCGCACTGACCAACAATAGTAAATGAACTGAATTTTTGTTATTTTGCTTGTGTTTGAAATTTTTCATATTGGTGGGTGCAAATGAAAACATATGAAGCCTGTCAAATGATTAATGTTATATCATTTTTGCATAATTATTAAGACAAATAAATTATATTTTCAGAAAATCTAGTGAAACAAAATTGGAAAAAAAAATTACTAAAGTTGAGAAACTAAATTAATAAATGTTGTTTCAGGCATGTTTATGGGGGTGGGAGTGGGGTACTATAGGTAATGGGCAGTCTTTGTGATCAAGTCTAGTGTTGTACAGATGAAACAATAAGACTGTATGTATATAAACAATCAACAGAACCACCATGATACATATAACAGCCAGTGGCCAGTGAAGCCTGTCCTCTAAGCCTCAAACCAAACATTTTAGTCATCAGCATTATCATGAGCCTTCAGTATTCCAGTGCACTTTCAATCCAACTGTAGGCACAGCCTAAAGCATACCCTAATTTATCTTCTATTTACTCAAATTGGTCATATCATAATTTACAAAATGACTGGCATGCTTTAGTAAATAAGGCTTGCAATAACAGATGAGGCCATAAGAGTATTTTCCTTCTTTTAGCAACCAGAGGAGTCACCTCCTGCATCAGGGTGGCAACCTGTCACAAGATTTTCAGAAATATTGACCTCTGACCCTTAACCTTGAGGTTAAGGTCACTGAGATTTTTAGTAGATACACCTTTGGTATCAAATTAAAACTCCTACATTGCTTCGTTCATGCTTGGATGTCCATGTCGCCCGCCCGATCAGCCTTTTTATGGCCGAGGGGTAAAGAATTAAACCCTCATCCCATAAAGAATTACAAATCCCAACCAAGTGACCTATAACCTTTTCAAATTCAATCCTTTGCATAATTTCAATGTTGTAATCATTTTGAAGGAGGGGGGGTTGTGTTGTGTGTTGTATGGTTTCTGCAGTTTTGCGCTCACTAAGCAAGCTGACATTTGCAGGTTTAAAATTTTCTATAGTAACAACGACCTCCAACAATGTCAGTGTCAATGTTTCAGTTTAGAACTGTGGATAGAGTACTTATATTCCACAAAGTTGTGAATAAAACAGTATTTTCATACAGACTTGTGGTTTCTATAGGAGCACATACCATCAGTGCCAAAGCTCATAGTAAGTCTACTTTGGATGGTTACATGGCTATGGCTCATAATGGAAATCCATATGGAGAATGTGAATTGGATTTTTACCTCCAGAAGCTCACTATATTGCTCACAAATAAGAAACCTTTAACACAGCTCTTAACTCTCCACTTTCTCTTCACCAATGGGTAAAGGAGCTATCAAAGACTTTACAAGGCACTTTTGCATTTTTAATGACTAGCCTCAATTCCCTCACTAATCAGGGAAAAGATTTTTCCTGTGCATTATGAAGGAATTATTCATCCTCAATCACCTTGTCTCTTTTTATCTGTAGTTTTGATAACTGTCATTTTGATAGCGGATAAAATGCATAAATTTCATTTATTTTCTGCTTTGCCCTCATTAAGCCCCCAACCCAATTTTCATCTCCCATCACACAGACACACACACACAATGGTCAAACACATACCAACGTCACCTGGAGGGGTGTACTTGCCCAAATGTCTTACAAGATAAGAAATGATGAAAGACTCGGTGCTCAAACAAAAGAAAAGTTCCCTTGGTGGTATGGGAGCTTTTTGGGCTCTGTATGAAAGAAAGTGATGAAACACTTGAGAAGAGGGAATGTCAGACCGAACCAGAGAAGCTGTGGCCAACAAGGAAATGTGAAGATCATAAGACCTACAGTACATCTATGACACAATCAGCCCAAGGTCTGCAAAGTGGCTAAGCATGGCGACGCCACATGGCTAATTAGCATTAGCCTGCCGTCTTACCTGCCTCTGACGAGTCTGTCTTTATTTGCTGGCTTTGGGAAATATACAGTGATACACCATTATCGCTATGTAGGTTAACACCAGTGCAGATACAGTATGGGAACAACATCATCATTGTCACACCCAAAGCAGGAGAACAAGGCAGGCCCTCTAATAAAGGGTGCGCCATACACTCTTTATATCTATCTGCCATAGAAGCATTTGAAACATTTGGGCAGTACAGCAGTTTATGGGCTGCAGCCATAAATAAGCCCAGCAATGAATTTAGGCAAATTCTAATAGTGTAGTTGTTCCTAGAAGGATGAGTCTGCATGAAATAACTCTCAGCATTACAGAGCATGAACAGAGCTGCTGAGGCTGAAGTCGTCTACAGAATCACTGCAGTGTGTGATGCGGAGCACTGCAATTTAACTGTCGATTAGGCTGTGATCACACAGAAAATGCTGCACCTTATTGCTTACACTGAGGAGGTTATGTTTTCAGTCCCATTTGTTTATTTGTCTGTTACAGGCTATGATATCGCAAAAACTGTTCAGTGAAATTTGTTAAATGGGTAAGCAATGAATGAGTGTAGCATCAGTTTTCTATGCACGCCAGATTTCTGTGTACAAGTATATCAGGATTTCATTTAAGAATTAGCAAAACCAGATAGGGAATTCTGTAAATATCTGCCACAAACTACTGCTACAAACCAATTTTAAAAAATCCTGGCACATGTATCTTGTAATTGTCCACCTGTGTGTATTTTGCATGAAATCATTTTTCAATGCATTTTGTTTTTTAAAATCTGGCTATTTAAATAACAAATTTGGGTGACTGTGCAGCCCAGAATGTACCCTGTCTTTTCTAGTTGTGTTGATTTCATTTGTTTCTCGACTTCTTACATTTCCACTAAGACAGAACTTTAGGTTTTAGCGTCGTGGGGCACAGGCCTGGGCATTGGATGCATCTAAGTCTAACCTAAGTCTCATAGCATCAATATTTAAGAAGCCCTTGAAGTGGGCACTGTCAGAGCTCTTGGGCAAGATGAGAAAACTCTCTGTGCCCTGTTCTCTGCCTGTTCATTACCCCAAATCTGATGCAAAGTGGGCTGTGAAAAGCATACTTTTTTTGCGGCTCTCTGAAATTACCAAGTAGTGAAATTAGAATATAACAAAACTACTTTGTCTCCTCTGTCCTCTAAAAAAAACGAGTCCATTAATTCAGTCCTGTCTCCTAAAAGTCAGGTTCTCATTCATGAAAACAACATTCTTAATTTCATTTTGGGGGAGATATATTTTCCCAGAAAGCCACGAAAGTATGTCTGTCTCCTGAAAAGGTAAGAGTACACTGAGTCTTCAAACTAAGTATTCAATCAAATTGTTTCTACTATCTAAAAGTAAGCGCTTCCACAATAGAGGAATGTCAACTTTAAAAGAGAGGGAAAAGTCAGCATTTGGGAGATTGGTCAGCAGGGGATACAAATACAGCCAAGTTTTTGACAAGGAGACTGAAAAATTAGACTTGAATCTTGGACCATTTTTCAAAGTTTCACTTTCTTGCTGTGAAGTTAAGTATACACAAAGAAACATTTTGGTTAGAGTTAGCCACATAACATTTTGGTTTGGGTAAAAACAAACCCTTTTATAACTTTCACCACATGAGAAAAGCTCCATTTTTGGAACAGGTAGCCATGCTATCATTTTTAAAGGTGAGACACCGGCGCATTTTACATGCACTTGTTCACATCGCCACTAGAGGCTAGGCAACTTTAAAAACTTACTATAGGTTGTAAAAATGGATTCCATATCTATGTAATTGTTTTCTGTGGGAGTGGTTTTCAATATTAAGAAGCTGCTTCCTTATTCACAAGGGGTCGCCACAGCAGATGGATGCACATTTGATTTGGCAGATTTTTACACCAGATGCCTTTCCTGACGTAAGGGCATCCAGGGATTTATGTATAAGCCTGGTCTCAAACCAAGGAATTTTCACGTTGGATGAATGTGCTAACTACAACATTTTAGAGTGATTGTCAGTACTGCATGGTTAAAAAAAAATCTACGAAATCCAGACTGAGAGTAGAAGGTGGATACCTTTGTTTATGACAGAAGTGTACCTGATTAATTGCTGGAAAATGTCAAAGGGATATATGTGCCATTTCAGAAAAAAATAATCTGTGAAATTGCATCTAACCCTTAAACTGCAAATGTATTTTGGAGGAAAGAGAGAGTTCAATGATTAGTCAATTGGTGTCCACTGTGTAAACAAACCACCATTAACCTGCAACACAAACATTTTTTAATACTCATAAATTGAGCATCAGCACAGGCTTACACTAACTACAAGGAGTTTTCCATGTATCCCAATAATTACAATTCACATCGTTCTTTTCCAAAGCATACCATAGGTTTTTAGACCAAGTACTTTTTTCTACCAATGAACCCTTTTTTATTTATTTCAATATAGCTTTGAAAATCTTCTTCAAAAATATTTAATATGCTTCAGAAAGTAAATCTGGGACACAGAGTTTTAAGTCCACTTATGTGTTCTTGTAAGGCTCTGTAAGCAAGGACTATTTGATAAACTCTTCCATTTGGATGTTTGCAGAGTCTTTTTCACCTCCTTTAAAAACATGACTGATAGTTATATTTACAGGTAAATGCATTTCTTACAACACAGCTTATAAAAGCAATGCTTTCAATGTCAATGCTCAGACTGAATGCACTATTAAAGCTACGTTTTCCCAGTGGTTGGTGTTGCAATACCAGGCAGCATGTAAAACAAAAATCAAGTTTTGTGTGTCAGCAAATTAATTTTCAAACTACACTGACTTAAACTGATGAAAAAGGTTGCAGAGACAATGGAAAGTCAGCTAAAAAGGCATGCTTTTTTTAAAAGAACACTTTAAATAAGCAGTTATGTAACATTACACAGTTTATAGTTAATGGACTCCAAAGCATGCTAAATCACGCATGGTCATTTAACTCGAATTCATATTCCTCTTCAGTGGGGTCACATTTAAGGCAACATGGCGGGAAGGGGAAGTGGCTGTATGTATGATTAGATCACAGCTGTACACACCTCATAATGGAATTTCAATTTCCACAGCTCAGTGAGATCAGGTAAAAGTGTTGGACAAAATCCTGCTGAAGGAAAGGACAGCAAGAATAGCACAAGGAAACGTGCATCGGGGCAAAGTAAATAAGTATTTTTGCAATTTAAAGATACATTTCAAGTCAAACTTACACGATTTTTCGCCATTAGGCTGTCCAGTAAAGCGATCCAACTACGTAGTTGATTGAACACATAACAGTCATGAGAGAAAAAGGCTATTTAACAGTAACATGATCTGATACTGGAAAAACTGATTCATTTGAGAACTGATTTTTAATTCAATGATGTGATGTGCAAGTAAGCCTGACACATATATTATTGTTTAAAGGTGCTCTAATGATCTGATGGTCTGTGGTGGTAGTGGCATCATTCATGGAGTTGCTCAATAAAGGAAGTCAGCCTCAGACTTATGGAAATTAAACCACAGGCCGAGTTAATGTGATGAGGATGATCATAGGTCATTCTCGTTGTTATTATCAGCACAGTGTACTGAATCAGCACTGACAATGTCATCAATGTCATGTGGGACAACACGTTATTAAACTGGGGAAGACGGGGATATAACTGCTTAGATATGGTAGTTTCTCATATGAAGCCCCTTGACAGCACCCCCCACCACCGCCACCCCTTCCGGTAGGCGTTATGCGCACTGGTCGCCTATAGGGCGGTGGCTGCGCAAGCATGTCCAAGAGCGGGACAGTCTGTGGGGAGTTGGGGACTCGTCATGAGGCGACGACGATCCCTGGCTGCAGAGAAGCGTCATGCATGCAACCTTACCTGCGTCCCCAGCCGCCCAACTCTGAATGAGTAACTACATGGCTTGTGCCTCCTAAAGAATCCCTCCTAAAACACACACACACACACAAGCACACACGCAAGGCACTGTTCTCGCTACATTTAACAGAGCTACATTTAACGAACGCTTAACGGAAATGTAGTCTTTGCCACATCGAAGACTTGTTATCACCTTTGTGAATTCAGTCATTTAAAGTCATGTGTGGAATGATTCAAAATGCCCAAACAAACGCGATGGCGTGACTTCATCGTGATTCGCTTAATGACACCGGACTCACAGGGAAGAAGACACACGCCACCGGTTACTGTAACATTCTTCTTTCTTTTTTCTCTTTTTTGGTCTTGCTCTGTCAGTTTCAGCGGGCATAGCCTAAACGGATGAACCAAGCAACCATGCGCGACAATAATCGACTCATCCGCAGCACGGTGTTTTATCTGTCACTTAATCCCGGAGGGAGTGCAATATATAAGTTGTCGCCGATGCAAAAACTTGTGCAGCCGCATTCTGCTTCTCATTGCGCCGCACAATTCAACTTCCAGGCATTCCAGCACACTCGGCTCTGACAGTGAACAACGACAGCTCGTCCTGCGCCTAAAACTGCTGCGCAAACACATCGTTTTATGGGAAAATCAACTCTCCCCTCACCGAATACTTGCACTCACGTGTGACATGATCACATATGATCTTTACACTTCACGCACCCACCACCTCCCCGCACACCACGCCCGTCTACACAGCAACATCCAGTGCTCACCTTTAAAGACGCTTGCACAGAGGCTGTAAAGGATGAACATCAAGTACTGCTTGACAATCATATTCTTCTCTTTTCCTTCGCAATTCTACGTCAACACTCCACTCGCGTTTGACTCTTTTTATTCTGTCTTTATCTCTTCTCTCGTCAAGGTGGACTTATCCAGGTGAACGGCGCAGTTTCTGACTGACCGGAGTTACATTGATGAACTCTTGCCTTTTTCTGAGGAGTCCCTGTGTATTTTTCGCAGATCAGGGGGCAGTGATCACTGTAGTGAAGCAGGACGGCAGAGATGCTCGTCGGCAAAGTGCAGATCCTGCCTCCCTTTATTGCCTTTCTCTTTGACTCGCTGCAGAGAGCAAGAGTCCCGCCCACGCTTTTTGACTAATGAAGACGCTTCACCAATGGAGAACACCTAGAAATAGTTCTGATCTCCGGTACACTGTCGAAACAATTACGCCGTAGAGCACAGTTACTTTGATACATCAGTTTCTAGAAGGGACCGCGGTAGTCATGTGACAAGTTTTTTGTTTTTTTGTTAATCTCATCATTTTCTAAACACCAAAGCAGAACAATAGGCCTCTATTATAGTTTATGCATATGGGGAAAATATAAGGATCCAGTCCTGGCCATCACATCACCGAGCCTCCATAATGCTCTAAAGTGGAGGATCCTTGCTCTCTGTTTAGTGTCAGTAGACTGAACTGAAAAAGTGCAAAACCAACACGCCAGAGATTTAATGCATGAAAATATGCCCACAGCTAGCAGAGCTAATTTAACAATTTTAGACAGTTCTAAACAGCTACCCTACAGCCATAAAAGCTTTATGAGCAGCCAAACAAGCTCTGTTGTCAATACCAGAGGACTCGAAATAACTGCCACTGCGACACATATTATCACTTGAAAAAAGTTTTACAGCTTAAAGAGCACCGTGTGGTAACAACAGAAACACGTGCCCATGTTGTGTGAAGATGCATTTGCTTTCGCAGAGGTTGTGACCTGGTGTCTGGGTGCATGTCGGGTGTCAGGGCGCAGGCACGAGGGAGGTTAATGGGCACCCGGACATCCCTCTTCCTTCAAAGGTTCCAGAGGTGCAGAGAAATGAGTGTGACCATCCCTAAAGACAGAGGTGTGAGGAAACGGCAGCTCCAGCCAGGGATCGTTTTCTAAGCCGACGGCGAGGATTTTACACATGGTTTAACATGCTGCTGGGCGAATTTGGTTCAATTTTGCACAGTGCTCTTCTACGCCACTCCCACTTCAAATCAAATTGCTGACCTGGCTGTACCACCTGAGAAAGATGTGGCATAGCCCCCAATTTTAAACCAATTGCTTTTCCTTTTGCAGTATGAATCACTGGAAATAATACAGGAAGCTCCACGTTCATTCTCTAATCAGTCATTTGGATCACTCATTTTCATTGCAAACCAGAAGTTAAATAGTGTTTTCCAGCTTTTTGTGGTTATTGTAAGTTTTCATTCTGAATAGCTAAAATGGAG
>NW_005187467.1:2101216-2107320 GCF_000239375.1 Pundamilia nyererei | reverse complement strand
TCTTTGTGCTCTCATTTTGTTTTGTATGCCGATGCCTTTAGCTTTTTAACTTAGAGCCATTCACATCTCTAATCCCTGGGGAATCACTGATGCCTTTCTGAACTGTAAACCTTGAAGGACTGAGTGCTCTTGTGTGACATACATTCTCTGTACAACTCACTTATAATTCAGAGCAGACCTATACAATTACCATGAGGATGGTGGTAAAGAATCAATCCCGTGAGTCCTGAAGGTCAGTTCCTCGTCATTTCATTAGATCCTTGAGAGTAGAATTCTACTCATGCACCTTTTCAACGGCAAGGATTTATTGACCATGTGAGTTCAGCAGAAAAGCACACGGTGCTGACACAGATCTGTAATGCAGAGGAGCATGTTCCCCTTTGTATTTATCTCCTGGGCATTATATTGCATAGCATTCTTTGATTTGTACCATTTAAAATGCCCCGTTGTGTTTGTACCGTCAGATTTAACAAGGTCACCAGCGTACACTTGAGAATTCCAAGTACCTGTTAAGACACAACACACTTTTCCCCCCTTTTGTGTTGTTTAATGTTCAAGACTGCAAAGTCCACAAGAGATATTAAAACCAGGGAGAAGAAAGTTTAGGCCAAGATGAATTACAGTGTTTGCATGAACCTGCCACTGATAACAGTGATCTCACTGACTGAAAAGCAACCAATCCAGATGCAGTATACACAATCAATTTCAGTGAGGATATGAATGACAGAAGTCATAAAGCTTGAATGCTTTATCTAAATGATGAAGTACTGAATCCAGGATTAGGGCAGAGACCATGTAAGTGCTTTTGTCACTAGAAAAAAAAATAACTGCAGAACAGAATCCTGATAAATATTTAAAATTCATGCTGAAGTTTTGGATATCAAATTTCATAATCCAGTGCAGCAGACACATACATATTTTTACCCTATCAATGCACCTCAGGGAAATAACAGCTGTTCTCTCTGGCTCGAACTTAAAAAATGGCCCACAATGAAAGCTTTATGTTCTTTTGTGCCTTTTTCTTATTCCTGTAAGAACATTTGCTATTAATGGCTGGTGAGAAGGCAATTCCATCTGTTTATTAGCTTATTGATAGGACACTGGGAATAGTTACATCTAACAATGTGCTTTCTGCACCAGGCAAACTACATGCAAGTCAGCACTGTATGAAATCTTTAGTATGTGCAGCAAAATTAGAGCTGCACATTCAAACATCCTGTCTGGGAATGTATATTATATTACAAATTTTATTCCAATTACCTTCTTCCAGTAAATGGAAGAAGAAAATATTTGTGTAATCAATTATTTGATTTTCTTCTTATACTCTCTCCTCTTTCAGGTGTTCTCATTAGGGATCCCCATGGATGCCTACATCTCACCCTATCCTTTGCATGCTCCCCTTGTCAAACCAACACTCTGCATGTCTTCCTTCACGACACTCATGAATCATCCTTGTGTGCTTCTTTTGCTTTTACTCGTATCCAAATCAATTACAGTATGTCATCAAATTGATATACTTTTTTGTTATCTTACATGGCAGTTGGACTTGTGTTTCATATAGAGATGACTTTAGAGTAACTTTAGACCTTGAATGGTGATTACTCATTGGTGGCTGCAAGTGAAAAAAAAAACATGATTAAAATTCCTATGTAACTGAGACTGAAGTCATAGGAACTAAATACTGTACTGTGGTGCAGTTAAACAGTTCATAAATCTCAGAATTCATGCTTTACTAAGGTAAAGCTTTCTTGTGGGCTGCTGGTCTTTGTCTGCTTTCCATATGATTCACTCTCTCTAAGCATTGCAAAGAAAACCTTAAAGAAGGTTAAGTCATTTTGTAAACAAGTTATCCAGCAGAGGGTTTCATCATCAGGGCTTTTTTAGAGAATATCCCACTCGGTTTTTTCATCACTGAACATAGGTTAAGACTGCTGTGCAACTCAACATTGCAGTGATTGCTGCACTCTGTAAAAAAATATTGCATTTGATTAATGATTTCTTTACAATCCTGGACAGATGTACGTGTTAATTGAGAATGTTACAGAATTTCACGGCCATGGCAAGCAATACACATCCGGATAACATATAGAAATAACTGGTTAATTTTTTTCCCTTTGGTGCTCATGGATAGAAATCAAAAATAGCATAGAAAGTCTGAATGTGGCAAGGATAGGTTTTGGATTTGATTGCATTACAAGGAATTGATTTTAAGATGTTGCACAGCTGTGGTTCCAAATATCAAATTAGCACTAATTTTAATTTGTAGTTTGAGCGCAACACCACTGAGTTGTGTAATAAAATTTTCACTTGGAATTAGAGTCATCCAAGTATACTCAGGTATAGTCCACAGGTGGTCGATAAGGCACGATAAGGCATCTTGAACAACGATTGATGTTGTTTTTTTTTGTTTTTTTTAAATCCCTTTCTCTGTGTTCTATCTGAGCAAGTTAGAGAGCTGTAACAGGCCCTGGGATAACCATGTTCCCCATTCAAACTATTAAACCTGTACAAGTACACTGTTGAAATAAAACCCGACAAAGCACGAGGCAAAACCTTGAGCAGTATTTAATGTATAATGAGAGTTGAAGTTTTTTCATAGGTTAAACAAGAGTAATAAGATTTACATGTTATTCCCTGAAAGCCCCGTTATTTAACATGCCCTCAGATTTCAAGTAGTCTGATATATTACAGTTTTGGCTGTGAAAGTGTTTGTGATTCAGTGAAATATTTCATCACCAATTAATCTGAAGGAGGATACAGAGAACAGCACCACAAGGCAAAGCCATATTCCTCACATCACAGAGTAGAAAGTTAGACTGCCTCATTAATTCCAAATGAAAAGATAAATAAACATTGTAAAACAAAAGACCACCGCCTTGTTTTCTGATGAAACTTCTACTGATGGAAGAGTCATCTTTAGGCAAGGAGAGTAGCTTGGTAATTACAGTATGATTACTGCACAGGTCCGGAGCGTAGAGCTATAATAACCGAATCAATACTTTCCTTTCATTTTAACTTTACAAACCAAGGATCTTTTCAAGGGCACACATTGCCCTGTGGGACCAGTGCTGAGCCACATTTAAGCAGACGCTCCCCTCTCCGTCTCTTCGTCCATGCCGATACAAACAAAACCTGGTGCCCTATGCAGAGTAAAGTGCTTTATTTCAGGGCTCACGTCCACGATAGCCCACAGCAGCTGGTGTTCTCACAGACCACTGCATGGAAAATGGGCTGATTTCAGGATTTAGCTGCCCGTGGTGATTTCCTCACTTGCTTCTTATTGGGTCCAGAATTACTTTGTTATGGACTTGCAAAAGATTAAAACTGAGGTTTTGAGCTCCCTTCTCTGTTTTCTTAACACGCAGCTCAGTGTTGCTATTGTTTACCTTTATTATCCTTCACTGACGGAAGCAACGCCATTAGTATACAGCTGTTTGATTTTTGCATTTGAAGATTCAAGCTCAGGTACATCTGTTGTTATCATAGTTATGACACCTGAAGGAAAATAACACTCATCAGAGTAGGTGAACGTTATATAACATAAACCTAAAATGACGCTAATATTATGACTATATCTGTCAGATATATTGATGTATTACATCTAAGCTCAAACAGCTCCATCAATCATAAAGCAAAACAGACAGTGGCACATCTGCTGTCTATCAGCTTTTATTCATTACACACTAAATGAGAAACAATGAGCACCAAGTTTTCCAAGCACTGCACAACTTATGTAGCAGTCTCGCACCTCATGAAAAGTTTTGATACTTGGATAGCTGTGTTATGCACAGAATTAGGATGCCTGTGTCTCATAGCTCATCAGCACTCTCGGCACCTCCTTTGCTTATCTTTGCATAACTACACATCCTGGTCATGTTTCCTTTCTCCTTCTGACCATCTGTTCCCTGCTGCCAATCTTCTGAACGTGCCAGCTACTGCCTCTACATCCTCTCCCTGCTGGCTAAATCTTAGTATTGATATCATATTCTCCCTCTCCACTTTCCTCTCTGTTTCTGTCCTCGTTCGCTTTTTCTCTCTTTCACACGTATCGTATGGGAGAGCTGCAAAATAGATGTCACGCTAAGTTTGAAAATACTGCATTTATGAAATGTCTCACACTTTCTGACCTTCTTAAACTGCAATTTTTATCTTAAACATGGGCAGAGAAAGGATTAAGAATTGTTCAGACTTTTTGACATTTTAGTACGATAATGTTAGAAACACAGGGGTTTCTTTCATAACTGTAATTAAAAAATAAAATAAATAAAAGAAAAAAGAAAAACTCTAAACTATTCACTTTACTTCAATGAGTGACTTTTCAAGTCTGATATTTTTAGCTGTAATTTAATAGAACGAAAAAACTTCAACAAAGTGTGAAAAGGTTCAGCTTCCTGTTATTTTTTACTGTAATACTGAGAAGCCTAATGCAGGGGAAAGAAATTATGGTCCCCACAGTGGTAATAAGTGCTGCTTGCTGTCAAGGTTTTTTTTTCTTCTTCTTCTCCTTCTTTTTTTAACTAAATTTCCCCAGTACTCTTTATCGGGTTCTTAGAACTGGGCTACAGCCTAACATCAGTTAAGAAGAGATTTCTTTTTCTTCATGTCAATTATTAATCTACACTTAAATGTGTGTGTTTGGCAAAAAAGATTGCACGCTGTCTAATTCAATAAGCAGCCTTGCTTTCTTTCACAGAAAACAATACTGTACCTGTTCCTACACCCCCTGCACTGCAAACTTCCTTCTGGAGATTGCGGCTGGCGCGTACTCAAGTGTGGTCAAATCTCAGTGCCTGCCTCTGGCTTTTAAAGGAATGACTAATACACTCTTTGCAAACCACTGAAAGACTGCTGTAAAGCATCTCAACCTAAACAGAGCGATGCATGTGGGTGAGGCAATATATTATGGTCAACACATTTCACAGAGGTCGGCTTATTTTGTATCGTGCCGATCAGGAGTGTTTGTAAATCTTGTTATGGTGTTTGGAAAAGGTTTTGCGTGAATTTATTTATTTATTGCGAGCATCAGACGTGGCTTTAGTTATAACCAGGAAAAATAATACTTAAGAAAAACAAAACTTTCATGAGTTTTGTTGAGGAGAAAAAGTGAAATTCCATCAGTGCATTATGCATAGCTAATACATAATTCACATGTAAATGAAATTTTCATCAAGGAAACATGATGACCGAGGTACACGCAATTACAAGCTTGGCTCACATCAAAGTAAAAAAAAAAATCTGATATGAATAAGTGATGGTACATAAGGAAATACGTTCAGATGCTCCATGAGAAGCCAAAGTTGTGTAATGATGTTTTTGGTCAAGCGCACTATCCCACTGACAATTTAATACAGTATAAAACAGCCTGCTGGTGTTTATTTATTTATTTATTTTTACCCCCAGCCAGAGTTTGAAAGTGCACTCATGTTTTAGCTGGTTCAACCTTTAAGATGTGTTCCTCAAACAGGTTGTCAGACCACAGCAGGGTGATTAGAGTTTGTTTTTGTGCTGTTTCGCTCCATTTGCAGATGTGAGAGATATCTTGCCACATCCACACAGGAGACAGCAATGACAGCTAGAGAATTATTAGCTATTTCTATTAATTCAAATAGAAAAAGCTAAAATTCAGTTTCTACTAGCCACTTACTGGATTCTTTATTAGGTACACCTTCCAATTTGGCTTAGACCCCTTTTAGGCTTTCAGAACTGTCTTAGTTCTTTATGGTCTAAATTAAGAATGAACATTTCTTTAGAGATTTCGGTACATATTGACATGACAGCATGGTAGACAGGTGCTCTATAGGATTGGGATCTTTTGACCATGGAGATCATTAGAGCATAGTGAGCTTATTGTAAAATAAAAAATAAAAAAAGTTTAACCTTTGTCACATGGCAGCACAGTTGACTCATCCTCTGATCTGACCTCTGATTTATTCTCCAGCCACAACCTCCAGGAGTACACGGACACTGTACTCTCGTACATCAGGAACTGTGTTGACAATGTCACCGTCAACAAAAGGGTCAGGGTGTTTCCAAATCAAAAACCCTGGATGAATAGCGAAGTGCAATCCCTCCTAAAAAGCCGCAACACTGCCTTCAAGTCAGGG
>NW_005187467.1:2097169-2099496 GCF_000239375.1 Pundamilia nyererei | reverse complement strand
CTATTGTTTGAGTACTTACGATTGTTTTTTTTGTACTTTTTATATTTTACATTTATATTCATTATTGAAACTTGCACCAAGGGAGTGGCACTCCAATTTCGTTGTACTCTGTATAATGACAATAAAGGCTATTCTATTCTATTCTATTCTATCACTGTTTCCATCAGAAGATGGGCACTGTGGTCATAAAGAGATGAATTTGATTAGCAACCATGCTCAGGTAGGCTGTGGTGTTTAAAAGATGCTTAGTTGGTACTAAGGGAACAGTGTGCCAAGGAAAATATTCCTATACATTACACCAACACCAGCCTGAACTGTTAATACGATGTAACCATGCTCTTTTGGTGTTTACACCAAATTCTTGGCAGCAGAAATAGAGATCCATCAGATGAGGCAGTGTTTTTCCAGTCTTCCCTCATTCATTTTTGGTTCAAATTGTATCCTTAGCTTTCTGTTCTTTGTGGCACTGGGTATGGTCTTCTGCAGGTGCAGCCCTTCTGGTTCTAGGTTGGACGTGCTGTGCATTCAGAGATAGGTTTTTTGACATAACATTGCCTTCCTATCAGCTCAAAGCAGTCTGACCATGCTCCTCTGACCTCTGGCATTAAGAAGGCTCAGAGAACTGCAGTTCACTGGATATTTTCACTCTTTTTTGGCCATTTTCTGTAAACCCTAGAGATAAATGTGTGGAAAATCCCAGTAGATCAGCAGTTTCTGAAACAATCAGACCAACCCGTCTCTCGCCAAGAACAATACTAAGTTCAAAGTCACTTAAATGACCTTTCTTTCCCATTCTGATGTTCAGTTTGAACCTTAGCAGGTTTTCCTGACTATGTCTACAAGCCACCGTCAAGTTATTTGTCTCTGAATGCTTCCCTGTGTTTTATTTTCAATTTTACTTTTTCACTTTCACAAAGACATCTGGTTTAGAGGTGAATTAGCCTTTTTAGCTAATGGCTAATTCACCTCTAGAGCCTATTAGTAGGGAGCACTACCTGCTGTTTCTCAAACTGTGCTGCTAATTTTAGATGACTCTCTGGATGCTGTACATGTAAAACAAGGTGAACCACAAACACAAAAGCATACTAAACACAAAGATTGTATTTTAGTTTAGGCTGTCAAAGGCTGTCTTTCGAAACAGATCTTCAAATAGGTAATTTTAATACAATTATTATTGTATTATTTTTACAATAAAGCACCAGAAAGCAAACTTATTCGTGCAGATAATAACAATTTCCCTTGGGTATTAGCGCCTGTAACACTGAAGGGGGGGGGAAAAACCTCAATAAGTTTTCCTGTTATTTGTGCTGTGCTCTGATATATCTCATTTACCTGATGAATATTCCAAAGCCATTCACATAAAACTTTTGATTTCAGCAGTTCCATTTGACACATTTAATATGCCCTTTTTGCTGGTAGATTTTGATTGATTTCTCCAAATGAAATGTCAACATGTCATGGATCAAACCAATTTCTTTATGTTCCCCGTGTTCCCTGGGAAATTGGGAAGGAATTTACCTGACAAAATGAATGTATTTTTGTGCATGGGTGAGGCAATACATCAAAATGCTGTGATTCTTTTGCCAGACAGAAAGCAAACACTCATGTTACTTTCAGCATGCGCAGCATTTCATTTCGCCAAGGAATTTGTCAATTATCTCGATACACTCTCTCTGTCTGTGCATGCAGGGTGAGATTCATGGTCTCGACTATTATGAGCCAGAAATCTGTTGTTTTCTGTGAGGTACATAGCAATGAGCCATTTCCAACTGTGTTTAAGTTTTTTTCAGATTTAGCCCTAGGAAATGCACCCCGTATCGCTTTGAATACATCTCATTTAGAATGAGGATTACTTCAGGTGATAGAAACTATAATAAATCTAATAGTCTCATGCAATATTGCAGTGGGAAAGGGGGGGGGGAGGCTGGTTACAGCAGCTAAATCTACTGCTGTTCCCCAATCAATTAGATCTGTGAAATCCATTTCTCTTTGCATGTTTGCTCTTGTTTGCAATAATTACAACCTCCACCCCAAACAGGCATGATAAACACCCCCTGATTTAGAAGTGTTTGTTCAGATCGGCGGGACCTGCTGCTTGTCTTGCTGTTTATAAACCGTGGAAATCTACAGGGATTACACAGGCTCATCACCATCTGTGGCATTACTCCAAAACAGGTCTGCACTGCGAAGAGCCCTATCAGGGCATTGAGAGGAGGAGGCAAAGGCAGACTGACATATAATGGGCTGCTCTCACCTCATCTGCAGAACAATGTCATCGCCATTATGGGCTGTTAGCAAAGACTCTCTCTCTCTCACACACACACACA
>NW_005187467.1:2082825-2096194 GCF_000239375.1 Pundamilia nyererei | reverse complement strand
CCCTGAACCACAGTGACCCACCATGATTAGTGCCACTGTGCTGTCTATCAGTCCAGTTTTCTCCAGTCACTGCTAGGATTTCTGAATGTCAGCCACTTCTTTTATCTGCCAGAGGTACATACCGTGCAGGGTGCTGTCCTTCCATGATAGTTCTTCTTGCTCCCCTTCTTTCTTGTGTTGCTTTTGTCTGAGATATTGGGGTCAGTTGAGGAAATCTGCCTAATGTACTCATGGATGTTTGTTGTCTCATGCTGGACAGTGGTTTTGATACTCACTAGTCCTCGGACCCCTTCCTTTCATTTGCCGTACAGTCTCAGGGTGCTGGATTTGGGGTGAAACCCTCCATACATGATGAGGAGTTTCCTTGTCTTGATGTCAATGGCTTCTATCTCCTCCTTTGGCCAACTTATTGTCCCAATAGAGTATATGATCACTGGTGTTGATTCCCCAGATCTTGTTCTTTCCATTCAGCTGACTCTTCAGGACTTGCCTTGCTCTCTTCAGGTATTTGGTGGCTGTGGGTTTCCTAGCCTTTCCAGGTTTTTGTGGTTCCCTGTAGGGATTCCCAGGTACTTGTAGCTGTCCTCGATGTCTGCAACGTTGCCTTCTGATAGCGCAGTCCCCTCAGTTCTGACTACTTTCCCTCGCTTTGTTGCAATCCAACTACATTTCTCCTGTCCAAATAACATTCAGATGTTGTTGCTGTAGATCCTAATCTTGTGGATCAGCAAATTAACATCTCATTCACTCCTGGCATACGGCTCGATGCCAGGAGGTGGCTGACGATTGCTCCATTCCCTAATCAGTATCGGTAGCCAGTCTTGTCAGTGATCTCACTGAGGGGTTTCAGGCCAATGCAGAACAGCAGTGGGGGCAGGGGATCTCCTTGGTAGATCCTGCACTTGACGGTGGCTTGTGCAATTAGCTTAAAGTTGGCCTTTAGTGCTGTTCGCCACATCCCTATTGAATTCCCGATGAAGGCACCTGTGGCACTGTTGATCTATGTATAATTCTAGGCATTCTGACCCTGCCACTGTGATGGCCCCTGTTCGGGGAGGTTGCTGTTGTCTGCTCTTAGATCCACTAGCCACTGAGCACTGTTTCTATGTGATGCATCCCTTATGCTCTACCAGTATTGCTCCATCTCCAGCCTTGGTGGGGCTGTTCTCATGTTGTTCCCCTGCCACTGAGAGTATACCTTGGATGTTCAGTGGAGTACAGCTGGTTTAGTCTCCTGCGTTCTACCTCTCTTGTATATCTCTTCAAACAACTGGTCAAGACTGTGAGTCTTTGCTTGGCAGTTTTCAATGCCTCATGTATTCAACACTCTTTGTACTTCCTAGGCACCACTTTCTTCATGACAAAACTCTGATAGTTGGCTAAATTCCGTCCAAACTGCATTGATTTTGGTGTCTACTCTCCTTCTTCAATGAGGGTACTTCTCCTTGTGGTTGTTCGTCTTATAGCCAAGCATCTCTGTAATCATTGCTGCCATGTTGTAGATCAGAATCAGATGATTAGTTTTGATGTTTGCAGTAGGGTATCTGTTTCTGTAATGCTGCATTCAAATCTTCTAGTAAACCTTCAGAGGCTACTTCACATAGTCCTGGTAATCGGCCACGGAGGGTCCAGGTTTCCAGCTTCGCCATGATCTGATCTCTCAGATCTCTCACATGGCTAATACAACATCAAGCTGTAACTTGGGTTTTCCTGTGTGCATTTCACACAGTTTTCTTGTGGATTTCTTTCCCTGTTGTCTTCCAAGTCCAAAGACATGCTGGGAGTCCATTTGACTGGCAACCTGTCAAGGGTGTTTATTGCACAGTGCATGCTGGGATATGATCTCCTTAGAAACCTTCACAGGATCTGTATGTTTGAATGGAAAAGATTTATTGTGCAATCCGAAGTTTAATATCTCTTCACAGCTGCATTGTAACTGCTCTCCTAAAATTGCATGTCATTGTCAGAGTTTATTCACAAAAAACAACCTTAAAGAATTCCTACAAATGAGCTTTTGATTGTTTTATTTTACGTTGTTGTACTCGAATGTTGGAATATCAGTTTAAAATCAGGCTGATTATTTTTTTTAATGCTCATCCCTTTGCTTTGTTCATAGTTAATATTAATTAGAAACTCTTAATTTCCTGTAAAAAGGCGAATATGTTTGGAGATATACGATAACTATCATTATGACATGTTGTGACCTTTGTTCTAAATACTAAATAGAACATACTTGTAAATCTGAATACTTTATTTTCATTTTTGCTGCACCTCTGTGAATATATCCTTACCACAGCATTAATATTGAGGGACAATAAACCCACAGTGAAGCTGCATCCTTGATTCTGTTACATTCTATACCACATGCTCCACGCTTCTCTTATTTTGAAGGCGCTGTTAAATTAAACTCCTGTGACATCATCGACCAATTGAAGTTTTTCAAATGGTCTGCCTTGCAAGCTTTCACTAGTTCAGAGGCCAAAGAGGAAATGACAACTAATTCACCCTCTGCAAACCTGAACTTGAGACTTGTGGAGATAATCATATATCACTCTTTGTAATGGGTCTCTTTCAAAGCAGCCAAGCAAATTTGAATGGTAGCATGAGGCCACAGAAGGTGGTCTTTAAAGTGGGAGAGCAAGAGTTGGATACTGAATGGATGGTTATTAAACTGCCTTTTATCACATAACGAAAGCCTTGTCATATTTTCTGAGTCCCGTTGAGAGAAACAAACCTCATAGTTAACCACTGTGCCAGTAATGGCACTAAGGGCTCACTAATTTTTCAATCAAATCCTGAAAATATGAGATTCTAACTATTTAGAGGTAGATTATTTTTTTCAGGTATTCCAATCAACTTTTAAATCTATCCTTACATTCAAAGTGAGTATAAGGCTGACTCTTTGGATTTATTTTTGAGGCCTAAAACCAAAACTTTCCAGCAGCTCTCTCACAGATCAGAGAGTTTAAAATAATTTAAGGTACTACATCAGTAAATTTCTTTGCCCCTTCATTTTTTTTAAGACACATTTTAAATAAGTTGCTCTTTTAGAGAAATAGATCAACATGTTCTTAAAGCGCTAGTAAAATTTTAAATGTCCATGCAGCACCAAGAATTGCCTTCTTAAAGTAACAAATGACCTTCTTTTAAAAGTGTATGCTGGGGAATGTTCGATTTTAATCCTTTAAACCTCAGTGAGGCTTTTTATACTGTAGATCATGCAATTTTAATTGACTGCCTCAAGCACTGGGTGGGTATCAGAGATATAGCACTGTGCTTGCTCAGTTACTACATTTCCTATAGAACCTTTTCTGTCGCTGCAAGCAATTTATCGTCCTCTCACCAATCATAAATTGTGGGGTCCCACAGGGTTCAATTTCAAGTCCTGTCTCCTTCCTTATATATGTTTGTTCTCAGACATTTGTAAACATAATGTTGTATTTAGCTGGTGTGACTGAGGGATTCTTAATTGTAGCTCCCTTTATATATACCTCTAGTGACTGTAAAATTATGGACAAGTCAACTAAATCTAAAGCCTGATTTACAGCACAGTGAGGTTAGACGTGTGAAATGAAATGACAGAAATGGATGAACAAAGTTTTATAAAAACTTTGGGTAAACAGGTAAATTAAAAGGCTGATGGATGTGTGTGTGTGTGTGAGGGGTGGGGTAATTATGGTCTGCAAAGATAAGCAGTTTTAAACTCTGCAGAATAATCTTTGTTATCCATGCTTTTCAGTGGGGTACTCAGTAATGTCAAATGATTACAGAATCTTTTCTACCAAATACCAATTCAGCCCAAACAAGATATTTTTGAAAACTAATTTCAAAACATGACAAGCAGTGTTATGTTAATAATTAATAATCCTTCACAACCATCACAACTAAATATTGCTTGTTCTATCTGGAGGTCTGTGTTTTAATCGACAGTATAAATAGTGTGTGGATTTTTGCTCCCGCAATGATTTCTCCTGTTGTTATAAGTTGATATTCAGAGCATTTTTGGTATTGTATGTTTTGTTAACCCATATTTTAAACTCTAACAGGTCTGATGACCTGTTAGAGTTTAAAATAACAGGTCTGATGATTTGTATGCTCTGGCTGCACCCCAACAATGAATTTTGCACAGCATAGACTGGGAGAGAGACATGTAACTACTATATCAAGACCACCATGCAGCTATGCCAGGTCTCCTAATATTTGCATCGAATTAATAAATAGTATACAGACAGTATTTCCTCCTTTTTACAGCATGTAGGTTTGACTGGAAACAGATGGCAGTCAGTAGGGCTCAGCTCAACTTCGACATAAAGTAACTTTGAACAGGAACTCGGCAGTTTACATAATGTGATGCAAAGTCATCACGTTTTTAACACCCTCGCTGCAGAATGTCCCGGGTTCAAATCTAGTCCGGGGCCTTTCTGTGTGGAGTTTACATGTTCTTCTCGTGTCTCTCTAGATGCTTCGGCTTCCTCCAGCAGTCTCGAGACATGCAGTGAGTGGGATTCCAAATGGCCCATAGGTGTCTCTTTGTCAGACTGTATACACTAGATATACTGTATTACTGATACTCTGACGCAAATACAAAATATGATGCAACAGTGAGTCCCGTTGATGCCAATGCCAATGCCAATGCCAATATGTGGAAAAATGCTAAAATGAATAAATATAATAAAAAGTAAAATGAACAGATATTCTGTGTTTATAGCTGACCTACATTAACAGAACAGATTCCTCCCACAGTCTAAAGATAGTGTCTCTGTATTAAGTCTGTGATGAACTGGGGATCTCTTTGAAATGAACTGCATCCTATGCTGTCATCGGCATGTTCAGTTAAATCGTGGGCTCTTCAACTTTAGAGATTTATGTGTTTAAAGCATAGGGAGTACATACATCAGTTAATGTAAGATATGCTTTGTGCATTTTCAGTTACTTATTTTAATGCCAGTGTTGTTTGATCGCTGTTTAAGGCTTAAAGATGTGTGAAAGGAACCTGAAAGCCTCACGTGAAAATGTTTACTTCATTATCACGTTGCAGTTTAAACAACATTTCTAGACAATATTCAAATAAGAAAATCAGAGGACCACACCAAAGTTTCTTTCTTTAGTTCATGTCTTCTTTGAAACAAAAGAAGAAACGCAACAACATAACTTTGAATATCTATTCATTTTGTTGCAGTGTTTTTGGTACGTCTTCCTGAATAGCAGCATCACGCGGGAATATAAATGATCTTCTATTATGTCTGCTCAGATTAGGTGTGAATCTACTTTTGTTTCTTGTCCTTACTGAGAATTGTTGTTTTTGTTTCACTGCTTCATCTTGAAGGGCCGTGGAAACATAAATACACACTGCAAACTAGATATAAATACAACACAGTCATTCATTGTTTGAAGCCTCATTCATCTTGGCAATGAAATGGAAATTGGACACTTATGATTTAATACAGTGCTGTTTCAAGGTTTAGTCTCAGAGTCAAAATATGGGTTATGTTGATTTTCGAATCTAATCTAGAATATTTCTTTATGCTTTTCAGCATTTCAGTAGATGGACTGACTCCTTGAATTCAACCCTTTTTGATTTGCAACATAATCACACAGCATATTGCCATTCGAAAATATCTGAAACACAGCAGGTTTTAGACATGGTGGGATTATAATTGTCAAGGCTTGGAAGGAAGACGGGAAATGGTATTCTCAAACTGTGCATGTAAGCCAATAATCACACAGCACGTACTGAATTAGTCATCGGGATATGTGTTTTCTTTAATACCGAAAGGCCAGTGTAATTATTTTTCTCTAACCTTACTTGACAATTGTCTCATTGTTTCTGTTAAAGAAGTCTTGACTTCCCCTTGCTGACGCCCAGCTGAAATTCGGCCTTTTCGCCCTCTTCCTTTGACAGTGTCCCCTGAGCCCTTTCTGCTTGATTTAAGCCATTTGGCCTGTTATATTGTGGGGTCAGGTGTTAACAATTCACTTCTGCTGCAGGGGCTGACTAGTCTGAAATTCATAAATGAGTTTTGCCAAAAACCCTGAGTGTGCCGATATAGGTTCTGCTTGCCTCCTCGTGTCCTCAACCTACATCAGCAACCGTGACCACATCGCACCACATATTTGAAATCTTCTATCATCTGGATAGCTTTCAACCCCGCGAAATGTTTTATGTAGCTCAGAGTTTCCGAAACTGTCATTAGCACATGCTTTGTGTTCAGCCTCACATACCAATATCGGTGCTTCCATCTGCTCTATTGACTCTCATTAAAGATCTCTATCCTCGTGTCAGTCTCTGGTCCTTTCTGAGATCCCTTCATCCTTGAAATTGAAGGCTGGAGTGAATCTTATCACCTCTCATTAGCTTCATCCCCATTTCTCTGGTTCCCTTTATTGCTCAGTGCTAACCTTCTCACTTGGTGGCATTCATGGCGCAGCGTCATCCGTCTTTCAAAGGAATTATATAGGTTGCAGTATTTCAGCACACTGATCCCTGACATCTAATTTGATTTTCAATAGAAGGGGGTTGTCTGTCTCATGTCTAAATCATATTTCTGTATCCTGTTTTACTTCTTTCATTGTTCTTTTCCTCTTTGTGTTTCTGAAATCAGTTGCAATAAGTGCACGAGCACTTTAATTTGTATTGCTCTGATTTCCCAGGATTGTTGCCAAAGAAACTGTACTGTTAATTGCATGTTTATGGACAATAAATCACAAAACACTTTGAACACAATTGCCTGATGAGGAATTAGGTAATAGTCAATTCCACAGACTCTGAAGTTGGTACCAATTTGAGACTCTATGCTAAATGTATACTAATTATAATGTGGGATGAATGCATTTCCAGAATCACTAACTTATCTTTTTATTACTTTTAAGTAATGTAGTTTGCATCGATGCGAATAAAATAGATCTTTTAATCTTCTTCACAAACACAAGTGCCGACTGTGCTCTTGTCTCACAGCTAAAATTTGAAGATGATTTTTTATTTGAAAATATGCTCCCTGAAAAGGTTTTTTCTTACATCGATTGTTGGGATGCAGTGCACACACAAACACAGATATCTTATTCACTATTCAAAATACATGATCTTAATCTTAACCGGGTCTTGCACAGACAGTTTCAGAGCTACAATCCTTGGAGAATGTGTTTAATTTCGAAATATGGATTTTAATGAGAGACTTCCAAAGAAAATGAGAGGCATCCAAAATTCATTTGTATTCATGTTGAAATGCTCTGTCCGTTTCGCTTTGCCACTTGGCTATGACAATTGAAAACTGGGATTTCCATGTGAGTAGCTAACCCTAACCCTTTAGAAATCTCGATTTTCTTTGTCTTGTTTTTCTGTGCTCATGAGCTTTGTCAGTGCTGTTTATTTTCATGACCATTACAATCATTGGATGTGATTTAGTATTTCCATATGAGGTGGTCATGTCTGTTACATGAGCTGCAAATGAAATAAGACATTTCACCTATAAATCTATATGTATATGTTTTGAACAAAAGAACTTTTGATCAAAATTTAATATTTTGCAATATTTTATAAAAAAAAATCTTTACGAGGGTGAATTGTCATATACAAAAAAGGACTGAAGACCTCTGAATAGGTTTTTCTGTTTCTGTGAGATGCACTTAAAATAATTTACATATTTTTTCCTCGAGTCAGTGGTTTCTTCGCCTGGATGTTCTCCTTATACATTTTGTTTGTTTATAAAACGTTTCAGCTTCTCTACTTTTTTCTATTGTTTCTCAAAGCCATGCTTTTAGAAATAAAGTCTTAGCATTCTGTGTCATCCCTGCTCAATTCTCTATCTTCTAACAGCTATAATTTTTGCCCTGGATGTGTCTTATATTGGTTGAACACCCTGCAAAGTAATTCTCTCAGCTTGGAGGCACTATAATGCTTTGATGAATAATTATAGGTTTTGAAAGACTAATTGTGTTTTTTC
The DNA here is from genome assembly GCF_000239375.1 of Pundamilia nyererei. Taxonomy (NCBI): domain Eukaryota; kingdom Metazoa; phylum Chordata; class Actinopteri; order Cichliformes; family Cichlidae; genus Pundamilia; species Pundamilia nyererei. The sequence continues at coordinate 2,088,254 of NW_005187467.1, read as the reverse complement.
ATTGCAAATGATATCAGTGTAGCATGCTTGCGTAGTCACGTCAATTTAGTTGAATGAGAAGGTTGTTTGTGTCAGCTTCTATTAAGTCACACAGAGCTGGCATTTCAGTTGTGTTCTGAATCTCTGATGTGATGTCTTTCTGGTTCAATATGATTCTGCAGAGGAACATATAGCTCAGGAAGAAATGTTCAAACCCCAAGAATATTTAGGGTTTTGTCTTCAGATGTCAATTGAATTCTTCATAATGAATAAATTAAAACTACCCAGAGTTGTTACAAGTGTCTTGGGAAAGTTAAATAATATTTTCTTGGGGTGAAATTTGGGCCAGAAGAGAGGCAGGATGGAAGGTAGGGTTTTCTCAGAAATCTGCAGTGCTATTTGTGATGCATAAACTCATCAGATGAGCTCATCAACTCATCAGATTAATTTTGACTGATCAAAGGGGAATAGAGGATCCATAAAGCTCCCTTTAACCAAGCATCCTCAGGTTGTAGATAGAGTAAAACATGCTTATAAGGCCTTAACTTTAATAGCAAGAATGGGATGTTTTGTGTTTCTGATTTCTTACATTTGTTTGTATATTGGTCACAGCTACATGTTTAAGATCATCAAACACATTTTAATATTAGACCAGATAAAGATTTTTTGTATTAAGTTAAAAAAAAAAGCTCACCAAACCTACTTGTAGTAGTAAGTAATTGTTAAATCAGGAATTATTGTGATTAACCACATTTTTGGAAAGTTAAGTTCAATTTCACAAACAAAGAAATCATGTAACTAGAACCTGCCTGACAAAGTAAAGCGGGCTAAAAGATCTCAAAAAGTAACACTTCACTATCTAAAAAACTCAAGAATACCTAAGAAAAAAAGTAAATGGCATCTATTTGTTTGGAAAGAGTTATAAAGCCATTTCTAAGTCTTTGGGACATGCTGAGTCCTTATCCACAAAAGGAGAAAACATGGAACAGTGGTGAACCTGCCATGGCGTGGCCAGGCTACCAAAATTACTCCAAGAGAGCACTGAAGATAGTCCAGGAGGTCACAAAAGGCCCAGAACAGCATTTAAAGAAGGCCTCACTTGCCTCGTTTAAGGTACTTGATTCAACAATAAGAAAGAGGCTCGACAAAAATGGCATCCTCAGAAAAGTGTCAAAGTAAAAACCACTGATGACCAAAAAAACATAAAGGTTTGTCTCACATTTGCAAAAATCATCCTGATGAGTCCCAAGATGAAGAGGGCTGAGGCTGCTTTCTTGCTTTAGGACCCAGAAAACTTGTCATAATTATTTGAACCATGAATTCTGCTTTCTACTAGGAAAGCTGAAGGAGAATATTTGGCCATTAGTTTGTGCCCTGGAGCTCAAGCACATTTTGGTTATGCAGCAGGGACAATTATCTGAATCACACCTGAATGGCTAAAAAACCAAAACCAAAATGAAGATTTTGGAGCAGTGTAGTAGTCTGGACTACTCTGTACCTGAGTAGGCAGAGCAAGTCATTTACTAATCAGAAGGGTGACGGTTAGGTCCCATGGTACTCCAGTCTGCGTGCCAAAGTATCCTTGGGCAAGATACTGAACCCCAATCTGCTCTCTGATGAATGTTAGAAAACACTTAGAAAAACAGTGCTTGTATGAATGAGTGAATGAGGCATGTAGTAAAGCAGTGAGTGCTCAAGTACTGTAGAAAAGCACCATATTAGACCGTTTACCATTTACCAGTCCTATTGGCATGGCATGGCCTTGTTCAGATACCCTCCAATATGGCTGAAGTAAAACAGTTTTGCAAAGCAGAGTGGAGCAAAATTCTTTCACAGCAATGTGAAAGATTCATTGCTAATCAAAAGCTTGATTGCAGTTCTTGTTGCCAAGCGTAGCACAACCAGTTATTAGCCAATTGCTTTGTCACGAAGAGTGAGGTAGGTTTGGATACCTTTTCCCCCTTTATAAATGAAATCCTCGTTCAAAAACAGTATTTTGTATTACTATGGTTATCTGTGTCTAATATTAAAAGTTATTTAATAATCTTAAACATTTAAGTGTGACAAATATGCAAAAAAAAAAAATAAATCAGGAACTTTTCACAGTACCATGGAATACAATCTGCTGTTGCAAGTTAGATCCAAATTTGTGCTTATGCCCATTTAGATCAGTTAGTATTTCTATCTTAGTGCTATTTTCTGTTGTTTTTGTTAGATCTCCATTAATCTTGATGTTATCGAACAAAATATTCCAATCTCAAATGGCTTACATTAGTTTCTTGTCACGGTCAAAAAAACATAGACAAACAATGTTGTGAACTTTGCAGAATAAATGATTATGTTTGTGAAATCTGCAGGCAAAACAAATGTCATTTTTGGTATTGTGGGAAACGAAAAAATAATAACCCATTACAGCTAAAAACAATGTTTGACTTAAGACAACAAACTATTTTTGTAATATGAAGTATTATGATGTTGTGCACATATACTGGTTGCAACTACTTGCTCCAGGTTGCCAAGTTAAGATCTGTCAGCTAAATGATATTTTTTTGTCTGTTTTTTTTATCACTGAGTCAAGTGTCTTTCCATAGATACCTATAAACATGTGTTATTTAGCTATGAATCAAAGAGACAACATTTATTGGCATAACCTTCTGGGGTGGACGGCAACACACTTGTTCCATCTATTACCAACAGATGGCTCTTTAGAATGACACTCGCTTTATGACCTTTAGCTGGGACAGTTTTATTTTGTGACAAGGACAACGCTTTCAAGACCTGTGCCATTTCTTCAGTCGGCGTGCATATTTATCAGCCTTTTCCAACAGGGATTTAATCTAAATTATTGCAAGGTTATCCTTCTTGAGTTCAACTTAGTTCTGCCACTTCAGTGAAGTAGCTTGGGCTAAAACTTATTGAGGCCACAATTAGATCAAAACAGTGTGAGCTCTGCATTTTAGAAAGATAGCTTCAAGACAGGAGTAAGTGCAGGTGAAGTAGATACTGAATCTGTAGAAAAGCATACATTCACTGCATTACAATGGAGTTCAGCAACACCTAACATTCTCCTCAACCACCACCTCACATACACTAATGCTTATGTGCTTTTACCATGGGATCTCTTTAAATGAAATGCAGAAGCGCATACTGAAGATTGGCAGGTCACTTATATATATATGCAAAGCTGCACTTTTACCATGAAGTTATGTACAGAAAAAAGTTTTCACACAGCAATGCATTTTCATCTGCGTTTTTATAAGCATGGCTCACTGCACAGCATTTTAATTTACAAAGCATCCAAAAATTGAGGGAAATCATGTTTAATTGTGAAATAATACTGCATTTCACTGATACATGTCACTAAGAAATTACTTTCATAATGAAAGAAAAAAACATATCACAAAAAACTAAAAATGGCCCAACACTCCAGTAGTGGCCCCGAGAGAGCTGTTCATTGCACCCCACATTAAAGACTTGGACATAACAAAGAACAAGTGGATTTTATTGTCAGACATTATCAGTAGACGGACTTAAAATATCCTTTGTGAACTGCAAGATTAAGTCAAGGGAGTGTTCAAATCAAAAGAGTTTGTTTCTTTCGAGACATGAAAAGGCAGTGAGCATAATTGGGATACATCTGTGAAATTTATGTTTTCCTGTTTTAAGTGAAAGACTCACTAAGTGTCCAAAATGAGACAGGACTGTACACTGTGGAAAATTAATGTGGCTAGCAAATTAAACAAACACACAGACAAAAACAATTTATTTTTCATGAAAATTGCAGCCTGGTGGCTGCTCTACAAAAACATATTTATCATATTAGCCAGTAATTCTCGAGACAGACTTGGACGATAATGAGAGTGAAGGAAAATGTGACATTTGCCTGCAACAGCTTGTAGACAGGAGTTACTGGGAGCTGTCTGCTAAACCTGTTTCAAATACACAGTTGTTGGCCAATTCCTGTTAGTTATAGATGCCAGTGGCAGCCTCTGGAAAGATCATTTATGACAATAAATGTCCACATTTAGTGAGGATAAAAGTACAGCCAGTGGGCTACATGTCAGGATACTATCAGCCAAGTAACAGTAATTCTAGGCTAACAGTGAATCCAACAATTGACTACCATATGTTTCAACATCTGTGTTAAATCCGATTTCTGTGCAGATGGAATTTCTTTTGAGCCACAAACTCAGGCAAATCCACAGCCTACAAAGCTGCTCATGTGTATACAACATCCTCATTTTCTTCTGACGCGCCAGATGCTTCCTGTGCTGTTACCTTAAAGTTACACTACAGCACTGCACAGTTTAGCTGTCTCCTCTCTGACCTGCTGGAACACAGCACGTTGTGATGGGACGGGCTTGGCATGCGGCACCCTGATTCGCTGTTGTCTCCGGATACTAAAGCCTCGCGCACAGTGCATGCCTGCTCTCTGTTCTTTAGCTGTCAGTCCGTCCGGTCGGCTAGCAGCAGTCGGTGCTCGATTGGCTTGGTCTGGAGAAACCATGGCAGACCTGGGAGATAATGTTACAATTCCTGAGTTCAGCTGCCTTCTCCAAATGGATCCCTACCTCAAACCGTACGAAAAGGACTTCAGGAGGAGGTAAAGCACGGCTCAAACGGCGGTTTTGTAAACAGCTTGTCGCCAAAACCAGTCCCCAGGCAAGCGAGCAAGACCCACGCTCGCAGTGGCATTCGTGTCTTGAATTAAAAACATACACACACTAGAAAAAAACCGTTGTTTACAACACAACCTCGTCTTCAGGTTTGACACTTCAGGCGAATAGAGGTCGTATAGAGCTACGTTTCCCACCCGTGCGCAGTAGCTTTACACCCCCGCCCCCCCTTTTCTCCTCCTAGTCAGCCGAATAAAACGCGTTCATAGGAGATAAGAGGTGTTCGGCTTATGTAAAAATAATGAACCGCTACCAGAAACTCTTCGTTTTACATGACAAGTTGCTGAGAAAGGGCAAGTCGTCTCCTAACTTCCTGTGCGTGATATTTCGAGAGCAGGCACGTATTTCTCAGTCAGCTGACATCCACGTTGCTTCCTGAGGTGATGCTGTCAGATGCGTGCTTGTTGTTTAGTGGGTCCAGCATCTTCAGGGCAGCTTTTTCTTTCTGTTGGCCTTGCTCTTCATAACAGTGTTTTTTTTGTTTTGTGTATTTTTTTTCTTTCTCCGTCTTAGTATCCCGCCTTTAGTAGCTCTGCAACGTAGGAGGCTTGTGGCTAGAAAAGATGCTGCTGCAGCTAGTGGTTTGTTTATCAGGGTTAAAGGTTCTACAATACGAGTTACCCTTCATGCAAAGTGGATTAGGTTATGCTATGTTGCATGATGTTCTTCTCCAGCTTAGACTTGAACTCCGGACATATATAAGTATGAATACACGACTTCAGAACTCGCCTTTGTGTGTGTGCGTGGTATTTGTAAATGTATAAAGTGTGTGTG
>NW_005187467.1:2079649-2082061 GCF_000239375.1 Pundamilia nyererei | reverse complement strand
GCAGGGTCAGAGCCTGAAACTAAGCTTTAAAACTCTGCTTAGGGGCTATATAGTTTTATCAATTTTCATTACCATGTCAAATCTGGTTTCTAATGTGGCAGGTAAGGGACCGCCTGCTTTGTATTTCAAGCATGTAAGCAGGGCTCTAGCCTTGCAGAGAGATGAGCGTGTCAGCTCCATCTCAGACACAGCTTGGGATTTTTAGGCTTCACCGAGCCCTAGACGTGTCTCAAACACCTGTCCCGCTGATGAAAGTTGCACATAAATTATTTTACATATAGGATCGCTGCTGTGTGAAGGTTAATTCTTGATCAGCCCCTGGTGTTCTAAGGCCCAGAGTCCAAACACCGTATCATGAACGCAGGCACAGAAATCAGGAGCTTTCTCAGGCTGTGGTGTCACGCTGTGTCCCAGTACTAAGAATTTAGCTGGCTTATCAGAAAGAGACCTATGACCACAGAGGCTGATGCTTTAGATTTCACTGTGATGTCATTGCTCAAGGCTGCTCAGGCTGTGGTTTGTTGAACTGTGGTTCAAGACAGATACTGTGCACAGTTGAAATGACTCCAGTAGATTTTGCAGGTCTGCCATTCTAATTAGTTATTCTGTGGTTGCAGGCAGCTCTCATTTTATCAGGATGCTAGTTTCAGATTGATTGTGAAAACAGCCGTTGATATTGCACGCAGGTTACAGCCCCAGTGAGCAGTGCCGTGTTGATATCGTTCATTATTTACTCTTCCTGTTGCGCAAGTCTGTAGGAAGTGCTGCTAGGATTTTGCAGCTCTGGGCCCTATGCATCTCTTAAATTGGATCAAATGAAAGTAGGGAGTATTGGGAATGCTCCTTAGTACTGCACAGATTTGCGTATGTCATCAGAACTCTTCTCAAAGTAAAAGGAATAATTCTCAGTTTTCTGCTTGTGATGGTGATGTAATATATTTACTGAAAAGCTAATTATTGACTTTGAAGGGATGACTATGAATGCAGATGCTCTGACTGGGGGAAATGTAAAGGAGGAGTTAAAGCTGGAAAAGGGGATAACATGCACACTTGGTTGGTTAATAAGAATTATTAGAAGAAAGGCTAGAGAAGATTTGGAACACTGCCTGTTGTTTTAAATTAAATTGATGTTTTATGTACCTTCTTTGAAAGTGGCTTCGGAAGCATTTATTGTCTTTGCCTGAGGGTCGACAAAGATGTGAGTTAAACAGAGGAATTTTGCTTTCATCAATCAACTTCTGAGCAAATGTTCAGGTCTCTCTTTAGCCCCATTAATGCTTCAGTAGGAAGAACGTTAATGACATTAGTTGAAAGTCACCTTGCTCCTGGCCTGTATGGAAGCCCCTTTTTTATGTGAGCGAAGATAAAAAGCAGAAAAGCTTATTCTTCTCTTTCTCCAGGCTATTGCAGACTTTCTTGACACTTCTGTGCTTCAGCTGTCACCATCAGTCATACACAACACAACAGACCTTAACACTCACTCTAAATTTAGATGTCCAATTGTATAACAGTGAGTGTGTGAAAAGGGTGCAGAGTTCAGCTCATCTGTGGAGAGAATTTCAAGACGTGCTTTGTAATCAGACGGAAAATATTAAACTGGGACTTTGATTTGGTTAAGATATCAAAATAACACCACTTTTATAGTCCCCGAATCCATGGCTTAAAGGAACACGACACATGAGATGCCACAAAGTTGCTGCAGAGAATTTTTAATCAGACAAAAAATATTTACTTGCAAAAATCAAACGCAAATAAAGAAGATGGAAGCACCAGCTCGGGGGGGGGAATAAAAGGGAAGACCTTGAACCAGCCATGCATTGGACTGTTAGGGTTAGACTTTACCCCTAAATTAATAACGAAAAGCAAAACTAATGAAATCTAGACTGAAAGCAAGACTGTCCATAATTCCCATCTGAACTAATAATTAATAAAAGGCAGCTTAAGCAAAATCCATTGCTAGCACAGGAGAGGTGTCTTCCCACTTCTTAAATGTGCCAGTTAATTGAGGCGTGTGGAACTTCTTCAGCCTTAAGTGTTGAATTACAGGGTTGCATTAACCATTATTCAACACCACTAAGACTCTTGTCTTTTCTTCTGTCTTCAGCATTAGAGGACTGTAAAAACAACATCCAACGCATTATTTAAGAGCCAAAGTCAACATGACAACCTACTTTTCAGTGGTGTATCACCTCATCAGTGCGATCTTGCAACAGGACTGCACCAGAATGCCAGTGAAAATAATGGCACAGCACACATGGGTGTGCAACTCAGGAGGGCTTTAATGCTCTCAAACAGAGGAATAAGTGAGTGGAGTGAGTGGAGCAGCAACAGAAGTTCTTAAAGAAACTTCAGTTAGAGCTACCATCCTCCAAAAAGGACTAAATCTTACTCTTGGAGGAGGCCACTAGAAAC
>NW_005187467.1:2065696-2073477 GCF_000239375.1 Pundamilia nyererei | reverse complement strand
TTCTGTCGCACCACTCAGCCAGACGATCCACCTCCTCCCTGTAGGCGGCCTCATGCATGCATCTTCACCAACCCTCTTTAAAGGATTGACCCGTATTTTAGTTACAGTAGCTATTATCTCTTTTGAGAGGGTAAAACTTACCTCAGGGAAACAAACACACAACAAAAATCTAAAAATAATAATAATGATAATAATAAATTAAACATGGTCAATGATTCACTGTCTGATCTAAAGACACCTGTATTCACTGGGATTTGATCGGATGTGTACTACAAGTTTCAAGCAGTCTACCTCCTCACTACTAAAGTCCAGAAATGCAGGAAAACTACATAGTTGCAGCAAAGGAAATGTCAACACCCGATTACGACACAGCAAAAGTGCAGCAGAGGACAACATCAAGGCAGCTTTACTATTTTTGACAAGAGTTTGAATCAGACACAGTCTTCTCTCACTAATAATATGGTTTTAACTTATTCACGTGACATTGTCTGCATCAACACAACTAATCCGATGTGGTGATAATCTAAATCCGTTCACAGCATAGGGCCTGCTGTAACACCCATGCAGACTGGGAAAGAATTGGGCAAGAAAACTGACACTTTATCTGCTGTTTCAAATTGTCTGGCTTTAGCGCTTTTTTTTTTTTTTTTTGTCAGTCCAACCTTTCATCATCATCTGTGCTGTAGACACATTTTTCTTTCCCAACTTGCGCACCTGGTGAAGTTCAGAACAGCAAAGACGTGATTAAGAATACTTTGTGGTTCTTTGTAGCAGTTTGAGAGGCCGCACACGCATACTGGATTCAAGCCAAGCAACTCCTGAACCACTTCCTTCGTGCCAGAAATGAGAAGATGACTGTCTTCAGTAATCTGAACATGACCTGAGCTACAGTATAATGTTCCATTCATTCATTCTTGCATGGACACAGACAGCAGTGTCCAGCAGTGATGCCATATTTACAAAAATAATCAGATGCTTTTTTTGCAACCTCGTCCTCGGGCACAGCAAGGTCATACGAGGAGGCAATGGAAGAATCACGATTCTGCTCTGTCATGAGATGTAGTGACAAATGCACATCGCCGAGGCCTTCACTTTGGCCATCAGGCTCTTTAACAGATGATTCAGAGAACTATTTCCATCTACTCCATCATGATTGGGGAGACGGATAGAAGAGAGGAGGAGAACAAATCATTTATCCTTAGTTTCAGAATTTTTCTACACGCACAATCAGGCTCAGCCATGAAACTACATGAACACATGATTCCAATTATAATCCAATTATTGTAGTTAGTAGATTCATTAAAGACATTCGCATAAGGTCAATTTGATATATAATGAAGACTAGGTAAAGTCTGCTGGTTATCATTATTATGTTTCTGGTCAACACCAGAAAGAAAATTCTGCATTGTTATGCTTTTATAATTAGAGCTTTGAGGCAAGATAAAGGTTTGTGCAATGTCTAATCAAGTGAAGGTGACCCTCACATGTACTTTGAGTTAACTGCTCATTAGCACAACAAAACACAAAAATAGATGGTTGTGTGGTCGACATTAGACCTTGTAACATTAACAAATTAGCATTGTCACTGTGAGCACTGTGAAACTGTGTTGATTTCTGTCAGATAAAGTAAAACGTACTGATTGTGCTCACCGTCGTGCGTTTTCCAAGGCAAGAAAAACCCTACTACCAAAGCATGTTGTTTTAAGCTGTCTTGTTTAAATGCTTTATTCATTTCTTTCTTACTTTAACCGCTAAGATATTTCTTTGAACTTGGTTCATTTTCTTAATTTCAAAATTAACTGTCATTGAACAGTTGCACTGAAAAAATGGCATTTGACACTAGAATCAAAAGAAAGGTGCCATGGTAAAGTATAAGTGTGTTAAGATGAACAACAGCTCCTTGAAAAAGGTTTTCAACCAAGCCCAAGTTTTGTAACTTAATATAAATGTGACAAAATCTCCAAAGAGACCCTCCTGCCCAGCTCCCAAGAGAGAAATTCTAGTTGGCATCCATTCCTGCTGCTGGGCATGGGAAGAGCTTGACTATTCAACTTTTCTTTATGGTCTTTTTGTCTTCGGATTATCCAATCTCGACGTCATGCTGCTCTGCTTTTTTGCCCACTCCACTTCAGTCTCCTGCAGAGTTTGCTTCTTTTGTGGCCCAGAGGAGGGAAGATCTTCTCCCACTGGAGATGATCGATTCTCCACTGCTTCTCTGTGTGCTTCAGAGTTGAAGTCAAGTTTTTCCAGCTGTTTCTGAGCCCCATTTCTCGTATTCAGGAGAGTGTCTCCAGCTGGTCTGCTTTCTTGGACGATATTTGAGCCTCAGATTTCTCAATGGTGAGCTCTTTTCTGGCTTACCTTCTCAAGCACCTGCTAAACCCTAACTCTGATTTTCAATAGAGCTGTTGCCAGCTCATTAGCTTCCTTTTGTGCCTTCTGGACTTTGGTCTTGCTTTCAGCAGAGCTTTATCCAAAGGTCTACGTTTTCCCTCTTGTCCTCATGGTCTCAGCATGTAACTTTGAGAAAAAGAGCAAATATTTTTACTTTATTTTTACTGTTTGAAATCACATCCTTGCATAAAGGAAGTGGTACCTCAGTGTATTTGAGGGACACATAAAATTTATGCCATACAGTAGTTTTACTAATTTATGACTTCATAAGCACAAAGTTCTGTCCATGTGTAGCGAGACCTTATTTAATTAATGATACTATTAAGTGTTTATTGGCGTTGGTTGCTGTACTTTGGTACTTGGGGTAATTACCAATAAAGTGTAAAACACCCATGTGCACAAAAATGTTTAAAAAAAGCCTGAAAAGGAAAATGCACATTTTTAGTATTGAATAGAAACTACCAAAACATAAACCAAGAGGACTGACACCACATGGGATTTAAGTAAAAGCTTGGCTGTTTATTTTGACAAGCTTTTGTAGCCTAGAAGACCCTGAAGGGCTGTGATCACCATCCAAGTCAACTGATTGTCAGCAACATTATGTCAGTACCACCTCCCAAGACAGTGAGAGTGAGAACATAACTCTAAAACATTACATTTGATTTACAGAAATGTATTAAACATAAGGTTCTGACTGATCATTTCTTTACGTCCGGAGTCATTATTAGATATGAATGATTGATGAAGTTATGGATTAATACCTAGAACTCACTTTGGTTGTGACCAGTTAGTCCTCTAAAGTTGCAGGCAATTTAATAAAGCCAATGAAGGCTACTACAAGACTACTAGGTACAGATGCCTGCTGTTAATTAAACCATGTATATCCCACAGATATGCATATATCATATATTCTAAATTAATCCATATTTGCTCATCTTGTACAAAAATAACATCATTCTTATGGTGTCCTTATGCAGTTGTACATAGCAACAACATAGTTACTTTCTAAACAAACATTGATGAATGAATATTCTGTCTTTGCAGTTTAAACCAAACTTATAGCCTTTAAGGAATATTTGGCCAACTTGATATTTTAAGTGAAAATGTGTTTTCTGTCTAAAACTGTCCGTTATCTGACACGGGGATGAGAATTTTGTTGTATGAAGTGGTGTTGCAGTAAGTGTGATCTCTCAATTGTGCCACAGGATATTTTTCTTTTCCAATATCTTTGTAGATAGAGAAGTTATCTAAACCAAAAGATAAGAGATCCAGGACAGAAATCTGTTCTTCACATCTATAATCTCCCACTGCTCTATTACCACTGAATGGGAGACGGGACAAAACACTTTTGTAATTTCAAGCAACAGGGATTAGTAGTGTCTCTAGTCGTTTGCTACCTCAAAATGAGCAGCGGTGTATCTCTCGGAAACTGAAATATTGCTTTGCACTATAGAGAAGCCTGTTATAAAATTCAGCCATGTACCAGAGGTCTGTCTCATCTCTCTTAGTCCATTATCAATATTTTGGTATTGATAATGGACCCCAGCATTATGTAAAAGGAGTGGATTAGTAAACAGTGTTCTTTCATATCATACTTTAAGCTTCACTAAATAGCATATAGAATTTGTTCGTTTGGGCATATTAACAGTGTACAGCTTCTTTCCACTGTGGTCAAAGGGCTAAGAATGGCATTATTTGGGTTTATGGCTCTTAATATGCAAAGAGATCAAGTACTAATAAGATATATCACATTGCATAATGATTATATTTTTTAACCTCCTAAGACCCGAACTCTTCCTTGGCATGCATTTTTAATTTCTCTGTGATATTTGGGCATATTGGGACCTGATGAATATAAAAACGAAGAACTACCCGATTTTTGATTTTTGATTTTTACCTAATTTTGGTTTCTAAGAAAAATGAGAGCCACATATGAGATATTCATTTAAAATTTCGATAGAACAGTTGCAGTATAATGTCCTCGTAAGTGGATATCAGGCCCTTGTAGAGCAAGATTGAGTATTTTGGTCTAAATAACCCAAAATGTGATGTCCACATATGTGGACGCCAGGTCCTAGGAGGTTAAACATCTGACTACAATTGAAAATATAAAATACACACATATTTTCATTGTCTGACAAATAATCTAGTTTTCAGGGAATGTAAGAAGGAAGAGAGAAGTTGTGGGGAGACCGCTAGTTTTGCAGTCATGATTCTGATCTGCTAGCTTCAGGACTTCATGGCTAACAGTGAAGAAAAGTGGGTGGAGATGGTAGAATGTTTCGCAGACAAATTTTGACTATGGATACCATGTGCAGTCCAGTACTGTAGTAATCTGTAGAATTTGCAACTAATGTAAAACATTTGGATATTTATGGAAATATAAAGCCAGTGTGAGGATTGAGGTGAGGACAGTTAACAACTTAATCCAAACTCAATTTTTAGATAAATGCACAGGGCGGAAAGGAGAGATATACTGCATGTGTTTGATTTATATTTGATAAGAGTAACATTTGTTTTTGCTGTACCTTTAACCCATCCAACCAAACTCACTATGTTTTATCTGAAGTAGAACCAATGTAAAAGATGACTGCATTCATACACTACTGGATTTTGGCTCTTGAGTCCCTCTGCTCCAACCTCCTTGAACCCATTAGTAATGATAACAGACATGACTTTCATGCCTTCTAATACTGTGGCACTGAAGCACTGCCACAGTGTGAATCCATCCTTTGTCCATTTTCTCAGTATATTCTTGAAACTGTGACAAAATGGCAAAGGAAGCATGTGGCAGCGTTCGTTGGACTTAAAAGGTTTACATTTGGCAACCACTGTCTGTACCCACTATGCTCAACACAGGGAGCAGCTGCTGAGAAATGGCGCTGTTACTTCAGCCCATCATCACTAGCCCCAGGGCATTCATAGGCCAGTCTGAGCTTGGCTTCAGGGCTATAGGGGAGGGAGTGCACTTAACTCTGCTGGTTGCAAGAGGCTTTCTTTACCGGGAGGGGATCTGATATGGACACCGGCTTGGCTGCTGGAACTTAAGTGAGATAAATTGCAAAGTAGTTAGTCTGTCCTTTGCAGTTGAAGGTAACGGACAGGTTTATCTCTCAGGATATGTCTGTAGTCACACATTCTTGATGCTATGAGGCAGGTTTGCATCCTGAGGGTAGACCTTGGAACCTTGTGAGCACAGAAATATTATGAGCCGCTGAATGTGCTTGTTTTTTGGGTCCCTCCCCCCAAATATATCTTCTATGGACGACTTTCATATGCATATCGATACATGCATGAAGTGCATAAGAGAATGTTTTAACAGTTATGATCTATGATCTAGCGTAGAACAACACAAATGAATGGTGAAACCTTCTGACTGTGATTGTTTTTAGAATAATTTTTGAACATCGACAGAGTACAGCAGAGGGACTTCATTTTCTCATACCTGAATCAGAATCAGAACACTTTATCAATCCCTAAGGAAATGTATGATTTTGATTTTATAATTTGGTGCTTAGCGATGATTTTTTTTGTGTGTGTTTACATGCCCTTGCTCTTGTGTTGCTCTACTTACAAGTAAATAATTGAATCAATGTAATTTCAAATGATCTTTTACTTTATATAACTTGGAAAATGTTTATAAAATAATATATGATATTCTGTTTGTTTTGTTTTTATTTATATGTAAATTATGACACTAGAATGAAATCGAAAGCCTTTGTATGGTACCTTTCAAAATACAATTAGCAGAAATTAGGAGAGCTACTCATGGTTAGTGCACAGTTACACAGCTAACTAAAAAATAATTAGATAAATATATACATGAATACACAGTTAAATAAAAAATAATAACTGCACAGTGATGAATTTCGCAAGAATGATTTTATTGCATATTTTAAAAGTTACACAACGGTAATTCTTCCACTTACAGAGAGTAAACATTAATAAAAATGAAAAATCTTTTAAAAGAAAACCCAAATGAGATAAATGGGTAAGTTTTTAAAGAATTAACCTCAGATTTATTATAAATCCACAGCTGATTCGATCCAGAGAAAGTTACTGTGGAGAAAAAAAAAGGGAACATGCCCGCTGAAGTAGAAGCAGAGGAGACAGCTTGATGCAATGGGAGGAAAAATCAGTTGCAAGTTATTCTGTGCAGAATTCCTGAAATCTATTCAGCATAATATACTGTATAATATCAGATATAATCATCAAATGGTACATTAACTGGAGGACTTTCATTCATGCGTGTTTTTATGTGTTCTCTGTGCTTTGAAGGTATGAGTTGCTACAGAAGCAACTTTTCCTGCTGGAAGAGGCTGAGGGAGGCTTTGACCAGTTCACACGCAGTTATAATACCTTCGGTGTGCAGCGAAGGCCTGACAACAGCCTGTATTTTAAAGAATGGGCTCCAGCTGCAGAAGCCCTCTTCCTTACAGGCGACTTCAGTAAGTAGCTTGAGAAGAACCGTCTGTTCTGTCTGTGACACCAGGGTGCTGTGCATGTGATATCCGAGTTGTTTCCTTTAAGCTTAGTGAACTTTCTTGCTGTGTATAATTCTTGACACAATGTGGATGTAGACACCCTTAAGGTGGAAAGTTGTCACTGTCACTTTAATGCTATTTCTTTTTCAGTGCTTCATGTGTGCTGGGGAATCTGCTTTACTCCCAGCAGAAATCCTCATTATGCTTAAAATAAAAAACATAGGTGAAGCTGGTAAATTTCTACAGTAGCAATCAATTTCTAAATAACATTAAAATACAGAAAATGCAAATTAATTTGAAGCTGCATAAACAGTTTGACACCCCCTCCCCCGAAAAGAGAAGAGATTTCAGTGCAGAGCGAAAGGTTGCATGTCTCCATAGTGCATTAAATAAAAAATTTGACATTTTTGCGCTCCTGAACACAAAAGGGCAAGAAATTAAGAAAACACAGTGTGCCGTGTTTCAACAGTATCATCACTTTTGAACAGCCGACATGGGAGTTGAAAATGTGGAAGATATTGATTACACAGGATAAACTTGCATACTGAAGGGTAGCTTTTGAATGTTGGGAGTGTTTGTTAATATTTTAGCAGCTAGTTATTTCATCATCGCTTGCAAAGTTGTTGAGAGTGCAACCTCTGTGTTTGCACTGAAATCTCTATTCCCTCTGGTCCCAACTTTGGAAGTAATTTAATGGACTTTCGGATTTTATTTTTAGTTAATGGATGTAGTGAAAAATAGAGCAACATTGTTTCGTTGTATCATCCTTAAGGTGATTGACTGAGACAAGCTGTCGTCTCTCAAGTGTTTTTCACAACCATTATTTTTATTATTAGTAATATTATTATTATTGGTCCCTGTCTCTCCCCCAATCAATCCTTTGATTTTTCTGAAAATCGACAG
>NW_005187467.1:2054794-2064106 GCF_000239375.1 Pundamilia nyererei | reverse complement strand
CCCCTCTTTCCATAGTTCCTCTGTTCCGTTTCCTTCTTTAATTATCTTCCCAGGACCTTGGGCAGCAGCCCAATTCCAACATTCAATTCTGTGAGAGATTACATTTTGACACGGCTCAGTTATATTATTTGATTTCAGTTTCATAGTAAATGTGGAAACACCCCAGTAGCCCTAGTCATGAATATGGTGCAGATTGGGTGCATAATGCACTAGGTTGTTTTTTGTGGGGTTTTTTTGTTTGTTTGGGGGTTTTTTTCAGAGGAGTTTAAGAAAAGCGAGATAAATAAATTGTTAAAAAAATATGACTTGGCCTCCCTGTGGAAAGTGTTGCTGCAGTATCCGGTCACTTCTCGAGCATCTCTTTTGATTTGTTCTCTATCCTGCAACTGTTATTGCTCATGAATAACAAGAAGATGTGGGTTTACAGAATAAAACATCCTAAAATGACATGCCGAGGTGGTCACTTTTCAATAAATGTTTGTGTCCTAATGTGTTCCTCAGTCAGTGGCAGTTGTGAGTGTGGAATCGGCACATTATGAATATGCCTTTTTGTTGTTGTCTCAGAGATAAAATTCAGTGAGCAGTGAAGTGGTGTTTTATCAGTTTTTCTTTTAGATGACTGAGCCTGCTGCTTTTACTCGGTGTCGCAAAAGTCACAAGATACTGGAGAACAGTGCTGGGGAAAAAAAACAAACCAAAAAAGTGAGGGAGGAGGGGAAAAAAAGCACAACGAGGAATTATGTAAGAGAGTTTGGAGGGCGGGGTGGGAGTGGGGGGGATAAATTGTGCAAAGACAGATTGTACAAGTCAGAGAAATAAAGTGGTGTTTGGACCACAGGGGGGGATATTGAAATGGAACAAAAGCCACAGTGATGACTACAACTACAAGCTGTTGTTAGCACAAGGCAAAGTGGCAACACACTGCAGTAATAAGGAAGACTGAAACTGCTAATTGTTATGTTTACTATTAAAATTAATGAAACACCCTGTGGTCTGACTAAAATTTCTCATTGTGCCTCCTAGTGGTTAAATAAAGCCCAGACATATAGGACACATGGATTTTCAGTGTCTTTTTCTTCTGTAGATTAAAAAGTCTTCTATAAGATGCTGTTTTCACAAAAGCGATAATAACAATAATAATTTTAAAAAGACCACAAGCAAAATGGAAGCGAGATAGCGGTATAACATGCAGCGAAAATAATTTGATATGTGTGTACAGTATGTTTACTACTTGGCAACTGAAGTGTCCAGTACTCAAATTGCAATACCATGCCAAAGAGCCACCCCTCATTTCTTCACATTTTTAAGGAAAAGGGGAAATGGGTACAGCAGATTATTGAAATATTATGCAAATATACATGGAAATTTAGTATGTAATGCAAAACCAGAGGTCGTACAATTCTAACAAGCTTGAAAATCAATATTTGGTTTGACCACTTTTATTCTTCAGCACAGGCTGAGCTTTCTTAGGCAAGCTTTCTTGTCATTTCTTTAAGGAGTCTTCAGGAACTCACTACACCAGCTCCTTCTTTGGATGTTGGCTTCCTTTTGTTCTGTTCTCCATCAAGAGGATCCCACACTGCTTCAGTAGTTGAGGCCATCTCATGTCTGTTGGTGTCTCTGTTCGGCTCCACTTTCGTGTTGCCTGTGTGTGTGATGTCATTGTTCATTGACCACAATTTGAACCAAAAAGTTCACATTTCCAGTCAAGTCCAGTTCTTGTGTAATTTGTCCCACTTCAGCCTCTTCTCTGGGTTTCCCTAAGAATGGCTTCTTGACAGCCACTTTTCCACTGAGACCATTTGTGGTGATGGATCAGTTGAAAGGCCACTTGCATCTCTCTGGTCTTTTGTGTCAGGTCTTTGCAGTGTTTTATCCTATTTTGTAAGGACATGACTTTCAGATATTGCTCACCAGTCATAGATAGGATTTTAGGCCTGCCACTTCTTGTGTTGCCCTCTGCTTTTCTTGTTTTTGGTTGTACATGCATGTGTGGGTGTCATTTTTTTCTGTCTGTAAACAGGAGGGCCTGAAAAATTTTGAACGATTTATTGGTTGAATAAAGCTTATAACCTTATAATTAGAAACTATGAGTCTTACAAATAATGGTATGCGTTATCAACCAATGCAAAGTACCGTATACAGATTAAATGTGTCACATTTGACGTTTGACCTGTCCTCAAGGTCAATAGTATGATCTTGAGGTAAAAGTGATAATAATGCTATATGTGAAACTATGACATGTTGGAATTCTTAATGTCACATTACTTTTGATCTCTAACCTCTTCTTCAGGCTCAAATAAGGTCAAACTTTCATAAAATGCCTTTTATCTTTAAAACTATGCTCTACATTCTGCTGCCTTTGTTGGTATTGGTAACACTTAGGAAAGTATACTGTTGTATGGGGATTCGCATTATAGTTTGCATCCAAACATGTTCCATTTAACCTCTGATCTCCTCTTATATTTCACGTCTGCCTTTCTTTTAAGTTAATCCTGAAATGCTTTATATCTTTAAAAAGTATTGTCAAGACAAATGGAGTGCAAAAAATGAAGTGCATCTTGTTTGCTCATATTTTTTAACGTGACACAAGGCAACCACCCAGAGAGATGCCATGTTTACAGCTAACAGCTCTTTGGAAATCACCATGTTGATGCGAAAATTCTGTTTTATGCACGTCAAACTGTGGTATCTGAGTTTTTCAAAGATTCACCTAAAGAAATCACAACAACTGTCTTTTCAAGACAGGCAGCTAGTATCAAAGTGTCTAAAGATATATTTAAATTTGGCTCTTTGCTAAGTTGTCTGCAGACACAATGCTTGTTCATCCCTTTAGTTGAGTTTGGTGCTTTAAAAAGAAAAGGCCTGAATGATTCATAGTTAAATGTTAAGTTAAAAAAAACCTAAATACCCATCAACGTTTTGGGACTGAAGAATAAAAATGACAAGAAAACGATTCCAAGAAAGGCTGGCTCACTGTGTGTGTGTGTCTGTGAAAGGTTGTTCAAGACTTTTGCACAGTACTGTCTTTTTGCCTTGTTTTTACTTTCCCCAATCATTTGAAAAAATGTATTTTTCCCAAAAAAGCTAACCTCTAATATGATGCATTTTTAGCTTCCTAAGACTTCTAATGTTATACAAATAAACAATTTGAGACTGAAAACGAATTCTTTACACTGGAACAAATGACACATACAAAATTGTGACATGTTTTTCAAACTTGTTCATTTAAAAATCCAGGAATCAGATAATTTAATGTGAAGAAAATCCAGCTACTCCTACAGGTCTGTGACCAGTTCATGGCAAAAGAAGCCAAAGAGATCCAAAAAAAAAGACAGATATACATTTTCTTTCCACTGTATGCAACTTTCTTTAATCCAGCTGCAGCTTATTAGAATTCATGTTTGTGTCCACATTGCAAACCAATTAGAGTGATGTGTGTAAATGCTGTCTGTTTCTCCTATAGATGGCTGGGACAAATTCTCCCACCGCTACACGAAGAAAGAATTTGGCAAGTGGGAACTGATTCTTCCACCCAAGCATGACAACTCTCCAGCTGTGGATCATAACTCTAAACTCAAGGTAGAGAACAAAACATCTTCATGCTTATTTTCACACTCTCAGTAGGTGTCATCTTGCCTCAGTGGCACAGGGACTTGTCACTATAATGTTCGTGGGAGATTCCCTGTCATGTGTGGTGTCTTATGAACCAAGTGAAAACCTGGCGTGTCGCCATCAACAACATGTCATACTCACAGTGCAGAAGGGAGATTACTGTATGTACACAATCTGCACAGTGGAGAGTAGACACACCTGAGGAGCCCAACTGATGGCTTTTATTTCTGCTCCCATCTGTTGCGGGTATCCCTCAGGACATTGTGCCCCGTTTGTTCGGCGCAAAACACAGTCCACAGTGGGTGTACATGATTGGTTTTAAGCTCTAGTAAATAATTCATCAGGGTTAAATGCAAAAATGCACCCTCCCATTATGCATTGTCTCCCAAACAAACAGCGTGGATGAGAAATAACCCAGAAATGAGATGCCAGGCATGGAGTGGATGGCATCGCCGCGGCACTCTCCTTGGGACCGGGTCATCGTTGGCAAACTCCTGCGCCCTGGACAGGCTGCCCGGCTCCCATTGTCAGCGGAGGTCAGTCTAAGGACGATAAGAAGCAGATGGAAACGCTGGCACCTGGCCTTTCGTTGTGCACCCCCGCTGCCTATGAATAGCTGTCTTGCTGTGAGCCCCACTTTAGAATTAGTTCCACAGCACTCCCTCGTGGAAGCACAAGCCTAGCTCCAATCACTCTCATGTAGAGCAGCTTGCCCTTCCATCCCCTTTGTTCAGTGCCCAATTTGTCTCCATAAACAAGCAGTGTCCTTATGTGGGTACAGTATTTACCATGGGCCATTTATGATGCAACTGTGCAAGACCGTAGAGAACGAACAGAAGCGTTATCTAACCGATCAAAAATGCTTTTCTGTCCACACCTAACTTGTATATTGCCCAGTTCTTAGTTGTTTTTCCTGTTTATGCACCCCTCAGCCTTACCAGCCATCTGATTTTTCTTTAATGTGCCTAATTCTGGCCAATTTGTGTGAAGGACCACTGCTCTGTCAGGCTTTATGCCAGTCCATTTATCCAACTATCTTTTCCTAATCCTATAAACTGTGAAGCATGTCATAAGGGGAGCCAGGCAGCTAACCCCAGGTGGCCTGGCCATAATGAAAAAACCCCAGAGGGGAGTCTGGCCAACAGCTCACAGGCAGGTGGCATTGGAACAGTCATTACTTCACAACAGTAGCCAGAATTAGTTGGGTTATAATGCCTGTTTCTGCAGGGGACAAAACAGGGTGAACACATACTGTGGGAAACACTACAGGATCGATTTCTTGGTGGGTTTTTCCAACTCTCACGCTGGCTTTCTCCTTTCTTATTTGACTGATGGAGGCAAAGTAACTTGTCAGATTTCCAAACTATATTTATTTTACCCCCTTCCAATCCCGAATTGCAGACATAATAGATGAGAGGCAAAGGATAATGATTTAGATTTCCTATTTTTCTAAATTGCTCCCTGGCTCAAATCCCCTCTCAACATGGGTCTGTGGCTTTGTTAAAACCAATTAAAGAGCTGCACCCCTCAAAATACAACGGCATAAATCACCACTGAATCCAAATTTACTGCAACAAGTTTTCTAGTCAATACTGTACTGTGGCTTTCTGTCCCCTACATCGTGCCATGTCTGCAGTGCTCCCAGAGAGCCATGCATAACACTTTTAAAGCTGTGAATTTGGCATTGGAGAGTAGGAACTGGCTTTCTGGAAAAGAGGCAGTTTTCATCAACAGTTTGCACCATCTTTCTTTATAATGGATAGGGAGCAACAGCACAGTTTTATGATGTAAGCATTTCATGGCTAACAGATGTAAATAAATACTGACTTTAATATCAAATACGTCCGGGGGCTGCATCATGCAGCAAACAAAGAAGACCCTTTGAGGCCTCTGACTGTGCTTTGCTGATCCTTTCTACTTTTTTCCCCTGACTTCTCTGTAGCTTTGTCTTTTCCATTTCATTTTAGATTACATACAGATATCCTTCATCCCCTTCTGTAGGTTTTTAATCCAGAATGTAGACACCTCAGCATGCATCGTGGTGTCTGTTATCTGTCTGCTTATTAGATGTCCATGTCGCTTATGCAAAGTGACTGTCATGCCCACCCAATTTTTTTTCTTTTCTTCAATGCCCTGTCATTGTTTAGGTGCCCTTGCTGTAACGTAAAACTCATTTGTCTTATTTTCCCAGGTGGTGGTTCACACAAAGGAGGGACAGCGTCTTTACCGGATCTCGCCTTGGGCAAAATATGTGACCAGGGAGGAGAAAGCCGTCATCTACGACTGGGTTCACTGGGATCCCCCTCAGCCTTACATTGTAAGTTACAAAATGTCCTTTAAAAATGACTTTTGCCTAAAAAAAAAAAAGAAAAAATAGATGCATGAAAACCACCTGCACATTCAGTGTTTTTCATTTCCATGTTGTATTAGTTACTACCAGCTTTGGAGCTCGAGCTGCTTTTTTTTTTTCATGTACAGAGATGATCAGTGTCTTGTTGCAGTACTAAGTGTAACAAATAGTGAGTGCCAGGAAATGAAAATTAAATGTCTATCATTTTTTAAAACGGCTCATCCCCTTATGATTATTTTTTTTTTAAAAAAGCTTTGAGATGATGTTAATCATTGAATATTGTGTTACTAAAACCACAGTTTATGTGGTGCTACCCTCTACGTTCACCATTTCTTCTCGAAATGAGGAACAGTCATTGTAAATCAGCTTTGCCTCTCATATGAAAAGCTGTTGTGGCCATTCTTAATGTGGGTGCTCGATGCTGCTGATTTGAGTGAGGCTGAATGTGTCTCAATGCTACTTGATGTCCTTAGCCCAAGAGTGAACAAGCAAAACACTAAGAGGCTATTAAAGGCCACCTTGCCTTCTTTATCACTTGTTATTTGGCACCATTTTAATTAGAGGGGCCCTCTTACTGGCAGTATATTTGTTTTATTTACAAGTAGTTCAATCATGTACTTGAAATGCTGTGTTCACAAGGCTTGGTGGGTAGCCATCAGGAAATGGGCACTATGTATAAAAAGAAATGCTTCTCCTGTTGTGTAACACTGCTAGCATGAATCATAAATATTTTTATTGTTTTACGTGTGTGCAGCTATCCGTCTCGGCGATGAGATATTTGTGCAAAAACCCACACTTTGTCTTTATGGATCATAAGCGCTCAACAGATGTAGTTTCTAGAAGGGGGGAAAAAGCCCCAGACTCTGTTATGATTTTGTGCATGACGTTTTGGTTACCTCTTCAGCATATCCACCCTCGACCCAGGAAGCCCACGAGCCTGAGAATATACGAGTCTCATGTGGGAATTGGCTCTCCAGAGGGGAAGATCGCCTCATACAACAACTTCACAACCAATGTGCTGCCTCGCATAAAAGACTTGGGTAAGATGTGAGATGGAAAAACCCTAGCTCTACAAGATTATTCTTTGCCGGATCCTTCAGCTCTTTAAGTCTGTAAGACGTCTACAGCAGCCATCATGCTGTGATCCCATTCTTCTAACAGTCAGTAAGAGCTTTTCAACTCGAAAATATTTCGTATGTTCTCCAGCCAAGAACAGAAAGTAATGTATAGAGGTCACATACCTGCATACATGTCAATTCTGAGCCGACAGCGTGGGCGAAACAAAACATTTGAGGGGTTTTTAATATCTATTTATTTAGTAACTGTCACCACTAGTCCATAACATGGCAGACATGTTGTATAACTGTGAGTACCACTGTTCCACCAGAAACAGTATTTTCTGTGGCAGACCTGTCACACTGTCTAGATGATACCACATCAGCAAGTCAACATCCTGTTTACTGGTATGACCTAAAGGGATCACTGACCAGTGGATCGTGTTCTGTAAAAGGGGCTCCACAGCACAAGCCAAACTGCACAGCAGTTGTGGCTCTAAGTATGACAACTTGTTGTTTTTTTTTTCCATACTCATGACTCACAAAGTCAATACTAGAGAAACACTATCTGCCTGCCTCTGCCCCTAAGCATTTTTTCCCTGACAGATTTTCTTTAACAGTGTATGTGTAAGTGTGTGTGTTTCATTCCTCGGGCTTCTGATTAATTCAATGTAAAACTCACAGGTTTACCTAATAAGTAATGTGCATTTACTTGAACTGGAAAAATAATTCCAATGGGGTACATTCACACATGAGACTATAGTGGTTGGAGACCGCAGTATGTCCAAAATTATTCCCACCGTGTATAATTAGCTTGCATTTTCATTGCCATTGAGAAGGTTTCTTCGAAGTCAGGGACCAGATATTTAACCATTCAGTCGGTCTCTGTCTGCAAAGCAACTTTGGTGCATCGAGATGGGAGTAAAACGGCAATAAGACTGAGTCAGTCTCTGTCAGTGGTGCCACCTATCTGTGAAAATACCATGATTAACTGTGATAAATCAGCAAAAATTGATCTTCTTTGGTCTGTTGTAAATTGGTTTCTGTCTACATATACAAACATTTATATGGAAAAGAATTTTATATTAGCTACTCATAGTTAGTCCATCTAAAATCTCACAGATTTGAGCCCAAAATTGAAACATTTCTCTTCAGATGGTAACGTGGTTTTTGCAGGACGGGGATGTAACTGCAAAATGACACAGGCACTTGGCAACCTTGATTTTACAAAGAAATATTGACAATGTTGACAACCTGTCATGTCGTTATTGCAGTGATATGCATCTGCACTCACTGGCGCAGACTGACTCAGATTGATTGCAACGTGCTGTCAATTTCTGCTTTTATAAATTAAACAACAATTATTTACAAACTGTTGTCAGTCTGTCTAAGAGTGATTGCAGTCAGGTTGCAAGTGTCTGGCGAGAGGTTGCCTTTCACCAATTGACTTGTGCTATCGCCTTACAATTGAAAGTTGGTCACTGCAACTACTTGAACTCGGTCTAAGACAACAAAGAAAAAAATGAAACGCAGTCACCGAGCAACCCTATATTTTGCTTATGATCTTATGTATATGACCTAAAACATCATGCAAATGTATATTTTTCACTAATTTTTAAGTAGTTAATTTTCAAGTTATCTCAACTAAGAGTAGCGTTCAAACGTTGCTTCAACCTTATGAAAGAAGTACCCATTTTGCTTCTCTACCCCTATGAGCGTTGGTGTTATTTTGCATTCAGGAACGCCACGCTGCACTGACATCGTTAAAAGTACAGACACGACTGACACAGCAGACCAAGAGAAATGTGATCAGTCCGTTTTCTCGGTTGTGTCATCTTGTTTGGCGGATAAGGAAACTGGCAGAGTAACTGCTGCAGCAACTGAGGGGTTCTATACAATAAGGATTCTCCAGGAGGCTAAACTCCACAGTCTCTAGTGACGGTGACTTTACCTGCCATTTCATTTTCTTGACTGAAAGAGAGTATATATATATATATAAAAAAAAGAAACTTCCTCTCACCCCAGCGCTTTGTCACAATCCTTCAGAAGGCAAAGTTTTGTTTCCTTTCTCTCTAGCCTGAAAAGAGATATATATATATATATATATATATATATATATATATTGGCTATTGTTAGAGTTTCCACTTTAAAATATCCTCCAACGTAGTCAGTAACATTAGAAAAGTGTAAGCACAAATACATAACCTTGGGCTCTAAGGTTAATAAAGTAATCCTTGTCCTTGTTGCCAAGCTAACGAGAAACTGGCACTTTTTTTCTGGATCAAAAATAAA
>NW_005187467.1:2048451-2054774 GCF_000239375.1 Pundamilia nyererei | reverse complement strand
TATATATATAAATATAAATAAATCTGTTCAATACAACAGTGAAAACCGCAGGGCCTCCCTCTAGAGTCCTCAGTGGCAGTTTAAAAGCCTGTTGTTCTCTTATTCATAGAGGCAGTTTTTGTAGGTCGTTTTGTGGTATATGACCTCCTGACTGATAGCTAGTGTTTCCCTGTTGCCACAGCTTGTCTTTAGGATACTGGAGCTTGTGTCAAAAAGGAAATGCCTGGAGCTCATACATACAGTGTGACTGACACAGGTCAAATAGTATCAACTCTTAAAGATTTCCAGATTGTTTCTGTACCAAATAGTGGCCAAAACACAAAAAGAGAGACGTTTCAGAGAATTTTTCTAAGCATGTCTTATTCTGTGTGGCCAACCAACCCACACATCATAAGAATTATTTGCATTTTTAAATGATGTTTGAAATACAAGCTGAACAGCAGGGGTTTATTAAAATTAATCATTAGAAAAGAAGATGAAGATTTGCAAAATTAATAACCCCTCTAGTTACTGCAGGGAAATTAAGCTATCCAAATACACTTAGGAACAAATAAGCACAGTGTATCCCACTGCCATACACACCAAACACATGTTTTTTTTGATGAATATTTTAATAGTTTCACAACAGCTAGATAAGGTTAGCTATTTAATCTGGTAAAATATGCTTTTTAAGGCATGAAATGGGGATGAAATTTGTAATATGATAATTGCAGTGTCTCCTCTCTTGGTCCAGGTTACAACTGTATTCAACTGATGGCCATCATGGAGCATGCCTACTATGCAAGCTTTGGATATCAGATTACAAGTTTCTTTGCTGCTTCCAGGTAAATGCCATCATTTCACTAGTTTTATATATATATTGTATTTTGTACAAGGGACTTGTCTCTGCCAAGGAGGTTATGTTTTTGGTAGCGTGTCATCATTCTGTCTATAAACATGATAGCTTGAGGTTTGAAGGAATTCTAATAGAGAAGGGAGCCGGAGATCGACAGTCGGACTGCTGCTACGGCTGCAGTGATGTGGACGCTGTACCAGTCGGTCGTTGTGAAGAAGGAGCTGAGTGTAAAAGTGCTCTCAATTTACTGGTCGATCTACATCCCTACCCTCGGGTCACGGGCTTTTGGTAGTGACCGAAAGAACGAGATCGCATATACAAGCGGCGGAAATGTGTTTCCTCCGAAGGGTGGCTGGCCTCTCCCTTAGAGATGGGGGAAGGGGTTCGGACATCCAGGAGGGGCTCCGAGTAGAGCCGTCGCTGCTCCTCCACATCAAAAGGAGCCAGTTGAGTTGGTTCTGGAATCTGACAAGGATGTTCCTTGGTGCCTTCTGGTTGAGGTGTTCTGGGGATGTCCCAACGGGAGGAAGCCCCAGGACACACTGGAGAGATTATATCTCTCGGCTGGCCTGGAATTCTGATAAAAGCTGTAGATGCAGTGTCGTGTTATAGGGATATGTTGGGGTTTGAAATTTCACAATACTTTAGACCTCTGACCACTTCTTCAGGGTCAAATAGAGTCAAACTTTCACAAAATGTCTTGGGGATTCTAAATATCACATCATACAGTAGTCTGCATCCAAATACAGTATTATTTAAAATCTGGTCTAATTTTTGCACATTTTACATTACACTGTCTCTCTTTCAAGTTGACCCCAAAATTAATTATATCTTCAAAGAAAGTATTGCCAAGATAAATAAATCCGCTGCCTAGTTGGTTAGAAATACAGTGTAGTATAATATTATCATGTCCAGTTATTTACAAATCAATACCCATGTTCCGTTACTTTCTCCTACATAATGTTTGTGTAATCGGAGTAAATCTCTGTCATGCTACCTTCATAAAGCAGATTTAAGGAGAAAAACAACCAAAATGAGTATATATCAAATGCAATACTACTGCATTAAAAGAATAGACAAATATATATATATATATATATAAGAAGTCCTTCTTCTAATATATTTGTCAATTAAAAATAAAGAGGAAGTGAACCAGTAAAATATCTGAAAGACAGACTCTAAAAGATTTCAGCTTTAAGGTATCCAGTATCACACTTTACTACCTGAATGTATTTTATCTTTAAAGCGGCTGCAAAATGTTTTAAAGTTGTTGATGTTTTATTTTGAGGGTTGAATGAGTGTCACAAAAACAAACTGAGTGAGCAACTTTCTCCTCAACTCAGTCACCTCAAATCAAGGTTAGGAAGTCTGACACCAGCAATAATCTCTCTGTAAATACATTTTCTGTTAATCCACAGAGTGGGAAGAGTCGTAGATAAAGGTGGACTAGTCTGAGTCTTTATCTTCTTTCAGAGATCCTCCTTCCTTGCTCAGAGTAGGGCATAGTTATATATATTGTAATTTCACCCTTGATTGATCGCTTAGTGTCATTTAAAACCTCAGTGGTTGAATACCGGAAAGCAGGATAATCCTGTCACTATGTGTCCTATTTTTATTTATTTTTTAAAGGAAGCTGATATGATGATTGTTGGGAGGATGGGATGTTAGAGATTGGATAATATAAGGTGTGGGTTATGGATGCGTACACATACAGTTGTGTTTTTCAGTGTCCTGAGAATTCCACTGACTTTACTGTAGATGTCCTGTTGAAAAGGTTAATGTAAAAACATCTATCAAATGACAAAAGCTCACTTTAGACAAAGCGGCTATGCTTGTACAATAATATACTGCTCAATGCTGTTGTGATTATTTGAATTGCAAACATTTTAATGAAAATATAAATTCAGTGTTGGTTTGCACTTAGTCTTAAATGGGCCTTTTGTCAATGTGACAGCAATTTTAGAAAGAATAAAACCATTGAGTGGGAGTTAAGATCTGCTTGACAGGTTTATTGTTAGGGAAATTGAAACAACTCAGAAAATATATGTAATTTAGGTCCTTGAAATTTTTTTAAGCTTGTGTTTGCATATGTGCATGCTGTTAGTTATGTGCTCAAAATGGTCCAATTATAGGGGGGAAAAGGTTAGTCTGACATATTCCAGTTGTAACTTGGATGATTTTCTTTGAGTGGCAATTTTGAATAAACCTAAACTTCAGGGTTAAGCTTGTGTAGTAACCTAATGTGAATCTGAATGTGTGTGTTCATTTGTAGCCGCTATGGGACCCCAGATGAGCTGAAGCAGCTGATTGATGTGGCTCATTCAATGGGGATTATGGTGCTCCTGGATGTCGTTCACAGCCACGCGTCCAAGAACACGGAAGATGGCTTAAATCGGTTTGATGGATCCGACTCATGTTTCTTCCATTCTCCACCCAGAGGGGTGCACAGCTTGTGGGACAGCTGTCTCTTTAACTACTCCAGGTACTTGTATAGTTGTATAGTTTTTATAACTTTTTAATAAGTATCCAGGTTTTTGACAAATTCTGACCATGTCATCTGAATGTTTCAGCAATTAAATAAAGTTTCATTAGACAACTTTTTTTCTGGTCTTCTATTGACCAGTCTTGGTTGAGCCAGTGTGAATTGTAGCCTCAGTTTACTGTTCTTAGCTGACAGGAGTAGTATCCGGTGTGCTCTTCTGCTGCTGTAATGCATTTGCTCCAAGGTTTGATGTGTTGTGCATTCAGAAATGTTCTCCTGCAGACTTTTCTCCTAGCCCTTATCCTATAACCTATTGCATTAACACCACATTTTTCCCCAGAGAACTACAACTCACTGGAAAATTTTTATCATTTCAGATTACTATTTGTAAACCCTAGTGATGGTTATGTGGGAAAATCCCAACAGATCAGCAGTTTCTGAAATACTAAGCTGTCTGTGCCAGACAGCCATGCTGCGGTCAAAGTCCCTCAAATCTTCCCTGATACTCAGTTTGAACTTCAGCAGGTTGTCTGACCCTCCCTAAATGCACTGACTTGCTGCCATGTAATTGGCTAATTAGACAAAAAACAGTTGAATAAGCGTACCTAACAGACTTGCTGGTGAATGTCTGAAACTGAGAGGTAATAGTTAATTCACGTTTATTCAGTCACTTTGATACAGTGTCATTTTCAATTGGTGGGGGGAAAAAAGTGTTGAAGAGTTTCCACAATATAACTAAATGACAATGTGATTACTTACTCATATAAAGTAGTAGTAAAAATGGACATGCTGTGTAATATTAAAAACCATAAACCAAAACCACAGAACCAATTTACTTTTGTTCTTTATACCATTTAAATTTACTGTGATTAACATCGTCCTGATTAGACATTATATATTTTTCAAGATCTTTTTAGCGTGATTTGAAAGCAAACACATCCCTGCTATTTCTACTCCTCCATTATGCTGTACCTGCCGTGGAGATTTGAATGTTACATACTGTTAGACATTGAACTTATGATGAAAAGACACTTTGTCTGCATCAGCTACATATAAATGTAAACACGTGTAAAGATTGATGAATGAGGATAAATGGGAGCCTGCCATATCACTTGTTACAGTTTCTCAGACTGCCTTGTACAGAAAGATTTGTTGAAGGTCAAAACCAAGACATGCTCTCAAAAATGGCAGATTACATCGCTCAACCAAACGGCCGTGAAGTAAGGCACTGATATATAGGTGAAGTGTAGTGAATGAGTGGTTAACTGAAAACTCAAGTTTCCTCCTTTTGCCTTGATTTTCTTTTCTTTTCTTTTCTTTTTTTTTTTTTTTACCTTTTTGTACATTTGTTCAGCTAGGATCGTCACAGTGTAACAGAGATTTGGTGATGTTCGTAGTTTCAACTAATTACAAAAGTGTTAGAAAACAGATGAAAGGCCATAAATAGGCAGCTTATTTTTTCTGTCTCTGCTGGTGCTCAATGTACACCAAAACTATCGACTGGTGTTGTTGTTCGCCCTGTTAATTGGGTGTCTCTCTTGCCTCTGTACCCTGAAAATGATCCCAGCACACATTAAAGAGGAACAGGCACTGTTGAGTCTATCAAATGCCTTTTTGAACTCGCTTTTAATAAGTGTGTGTCAGTGTGCACCACTTTCCAATACATTATACAATGCTTAGTGTCAGGCAGGGGGGCTATAATAAGAGAACAAGGTTCTTCTTTCATTAGTTATTGAACCCTCCTCGTATCAGAAGCACTCATTAGACATGGTGCAGACATATGCCACAACTGGGAGGCATATGAGGAGTCATTTGTAAAAGCCCAAAGGAGCTCTGCAATGTCATAGCCAGTTCATTTGTCTTCTTTGCCTCTCGCAAGATGTTTGGACACGTCGTTTGTGTCAAGCTTTCTGTTACTTTCTTTGGAAGGAAATGAACCTCAGAGGCTACCCGTGAACCTTGTGGGATACACAGTCTGTTTTTAATCAAGCAGCCTTGCTATCAGCCATCACATTCTGACCATGATGTTCTTATTAGGTTGACAGAAGCTGACTGATACAAGCTATCAGAGCAAATGCACATTTTCCTTGTTGCTGCCTTTTTTGCTTTGCTTCCACTTGTGCATCTTTATCAAAGAACACCTTTTTTGTTGTATGTGTTCCACTTCAGCTTTTCCTCATAAAACATTCAACACAGTCCAGAGAGAATGCTGTTTAGATAGATGCCTGCTATCCAATTTGTTAACTTGAGTTGCCTCTGAGTCAAATGTGTCTGCATTCAGTATTAAGAATGTCTGGTTTTGCAAACATTGGTTCCAGGCTCTAGGAATGCTAGAAGTGGGTTTGCTGTTGCTGAATACAAACTTGGCTATCCAAGAAGCGAGCTGCATTGAAACTATAAGGACACATGCATATGCTGGTGGTTGTTAAGCCATTTTAAATAATTGCTAAATTGAACCAAGTAAATAATAAATGTACAAAAAATATTTAAGCATTCATGCTGTAATGTCATCCATCCACCTGCCATATTTTCAGGTCTATGCTGTATAATCAGCATTCTGATATTGGCTGTGTTTATTAATTTGTTTTAAAGGAAAACATTCTTAACTTTCAGTAGTCTACTTCTTAGAATTGTCTTTCATTTTATTTCGACTTTAGGCAAAAACAGCCAACTTTTGCTTGAAAATTTCCTTTGATGTCTCAGATTTTCTTAAAACCTACAGGGAATGCTTACACTTCATGGCCCCATAATAACGTTTTTTATGGCTTTTCTTTCATGTAATTACTTGGTGGACACTCATGTTAAACATGCGCAGCCATGCATGAGAGCACAGCGGTCTCATCCACTGGCTTCCCACATTAGCTGTTTGGGGGGGGCTAGCCAATCAGAAGACAGTTAGCTTAACCTCCTAGGACCTGGCATCCACATATATGGACATCACATTTTGGGTTGTCTAGACCAAAATACAAAATTTTTGCTCTACAAGTGCCTGATATCCACTTACGA
>NW_005187467.1:2036225-2047170 GCF_000239375.1 Pundamilia nyererei | reverse complement strand
AAATTTGGAGCTGGAATGTAGCATAATAGGTCAATAAGTTGTCAAGATGGGGTGTATGTGAATGTACTAGGTGTGCTGCACCAAACGCATGGGTATGTGTCGAACAGAAACTAATTTGGGGACATCCACATCATTCATCGGTGTCCGTTTCCTTCATGAACCTTTTTAAATACGTCAAAGTCACCTTGACACAGTGACCGGGTAAGTAGAGTGCTTGTAGGGGGGTTGGCAGCCAAAGAAGCCAAGCCTTTTTGCAGATCAGTAGTGAGAGTTCTGAAGAGCTTGCTGTGGGTCCATTCTATATCCCCAACCTCTCTCAGGATCATTTGCATCAATTTTTCATCAATTTTTGTGTGAATTCTTAAGATATGAAAAATGGGCTTGGGGCTAGGCTTTTGAAAATGCTTTTTAGCTTTTCTCTCTGTTGATGTTCATGTTGAAAGGGAGGACTATTTTCACTTTGACAGTATTATTCTACGCGTGCATGTGTGTGTATGTATGCATAGATCATTCTTTTGTTTGTTTGATGTATAATATAATGCTAAGACACTGATCAAGTTATATAATTAGACCTGAATCCATGTAACCCTCCACTGTGTGCCCAATAAAACTAGATACACAACAAATGATGCAATTTTCTCTCAAGCATGAGATGATACTACAAAATCTGTTTCCAGCTGTTACCAGCTAAATGCCCTTTAAATTTTGAAGTTCTAGAATAAGAAAACTACACCCAAGGAAAGACATCTAGGGGAGCAAGGAATCACCCTGCTGGTAACTGGCATGCTTTTATTTGAAAGAAATGGAGCAGAAACCGTCACAGAAGAAACAACAAAAACTCTATTTCCCTTAGGAGCATTCATGTTTTTACATACTTGGACCAACTTTGTGTTGTAGCTGCGGTTTTGGTACTGTCTGATCAATCACTAAACCCACACTTGAAAACTCAGTCACTCAATCCAAATGCATTCATTTCAGTATTTAACACCCATGAGTTATTTCCCCTATCCCATCAGGTCACACAGCAATGGGAAAAGTAGTTTTTCCCCTCTAGTGAGCTTCGGCTAATGAGTTCAGCTTAGCAGTAGGTGTGCAAGTTGGCTTCTTGGAACTCCCTGTATTGCTACCAGTAGGTGCTTCATGGAGTCACTGGATAGGATAAGATACAAACACTTTACCTTCATGCCCCTTAACCATTGAAAACTAGACAAATAGGAGGAAAATATCTATAGTTTGTGAATTTTTAAATTGAGTGTTGTACCTGGGGTAGCACAGTAGTGCAGTGGTTTGTACTGGTGCCTCGCAGTGAGAAGGTCCTGGTTTCGATATATTTTCATGGTCTCCCTGTACTTATGTGAGTTCACTGTTTGTACCTCAGCTTCCTCCCACAGTCCAAAGACATGATTGTTAAGTAAACTGACCAGAGGTGTGAATGTGAAAATGTTTCCTCCTGTTGTGCTTAATTTATGATATAGTATAGTGTCTCTTATCTTACGCTAATGTGCAGTTATTCAAAAAATCCCAAAGCTTGTTATGGATGACACTTTGGCTACGTTCAAACATTTACATAATAATGTAAATAACCTAATAATTATCCTTATTGCTGTTTTAGAGAGAAGCGGTGCTTCAAAGGATAGTTGCAGATTTCTGTCAGAATCTGCCGATTATACAGTACAAATAAAATGTTCACGTTGTCTTCCCATCAGTTTCACTGACATCTACACTGGATGGCCAGGAAGCGTTCACGATGTCTTCTCGGGCGCTTCTCCGGAGCTGATAATTGGCGTCTGTCTTGTGTCGGTGACATAAAAGACGGATTTAATGCGACATGACCGTTCAAACAGCAGTCGCTTTCTAAAACATCGGATATGTATCGGATTCAATACCACATACGAAAGTGACCCAGATCGGATTTGAAAATATCGGATTTGTGCCGTTCACACTGTCATACCATGATCGGATATGGGTCGCATAGGGTCAAAAAAATCGGATTTGATGCGCTTTCGCCTGCAGTGTGAACGTAGCTTATGTATGGGTCAGATCCTAACTGGTTTGTAGAAAAATACAGCATGAGAAGCCCTGATGGTGGGCCGCAGTGGCCCTTTTTCATTGTTTTTAATTCTTGGTTTCACTTCAGCTCTTTGCATGTTAGAACTTTAGTCTTCTCCTAGCTGGCAAGGACCAACAACAGCACAAGCAAGAGTAGCCCACAGACCGGTTTTTGTGACTCTTCCCCTTGGTGACCGTAAACCTCTACAATGTTGAGCATGTAAACATGTTGGAGCCCTTAGTGTGTCCAGGTTAAACGATGGATGGATGGAACGGAGGAAGGAGTTTTGTACTCTGTGACTTTAAAAACTGGATCTCCAGAAAGGCACTGATTGCCTTTGGTCATGCTCCTAAAGTGACGTACCACCTTTATGCTTGAACAGT
Organism: Pundamilia nyererei; assembly: GCF_000239375.1. Taxonomy (NCBI): domain Eukaryota; kingdom Metazoa; phylum Chordata; class Actinopteri; order Cichliformes; family Cichlidae; genus Pundamilia; species Pundamilia nyererei. Next base: position 2,044,737 of record NW_005187467.1, on the reverse strand, counting down.
ACGTACTATTCCACTAAAAACTGCTGTATGATTTCTGGGTCGAAGTCCCGAGACCTAACTCTGAAAGATTCAAGATTCAAAGCTCTTATTTTTAACCAATGATGACAATACACATGAAGGATGGGCAATTTTGTCATAGAAACGGATGTTTGCTGCACAAATTGACGTCAACATGGCCAGAACAGGGAGTAATTAAAAACTAGCAGGAGCACTATCTTATGTTACCAACTGTAATGCGGAATATCTAGCTAACTAGATAACAAAGTTTGAAGACTAGTAATTATGATGGGTTTTTTTTTTTTGTTACTGTGGTTATTTAAATTACTTTAACGGCTTCCTTATGAAAATCACTTCTAAATGTCCTGCAACTCCTGAAATATGGTCCACTGGAGAAAACTCTGAAGAATTAGAACGGGCCTTACAGACAGCCACTGATTCCTGAAAGATGGCAAGTACAAAGTGATACTAATTACACGTTGCTAAACATACAAACAGTCTCGCAGGCAGCAGAATATTCTTCCTAAGATGCCAAGCAAGTGCAGATAGCTGCCAGGCTGCATAAAGAATGCCAGACAAATGGCAGATATCTAACACAAAGCAAAGCAATACAGGGACAGTCTGTCAGACCTCTAGATGAGAATTTACCCAGCAAGGCAGCCAGTACTATCAGACTCGTGGAATGGCTGCTTACAATGTTCTGCTACACAGTATAAAGATGTAATTTCTGCACAAGTCCAACACAGCACCTGTGTGCATCAAGGCATGTGTGATTTGGCTTACTGAAATCACTGTTTTACTGGAGAGCGGTTAAACTGAAAATAAAAAATCAAACTGTTAGAGAACATTTCAAGCACACACTGTAGTAGCCTCAAAAGTAAAAAAAAAAAAAAAAGGTGTCCAAGTAAGTCATAGTCTCCCAAAATTGCCTTTAGTTAATGCATGCAAATCTGAATTTGGAAGAAATGTGATTGATAAATAAATCAAGTTTAAGCCCAGAATGTGGTTTCATTGATGTTGACACTCCTGTCAGTGTCTCTGTCCCCTGTTAGATTATAGAAGGTTTTGAAATGCGTTAAACGAGCCACCTCATTTGTCCTTTTTGGTCTAACAAATGCACCCCATACATCGGGTTGTCTGGTGACACAGTTTGGGCATCACACTTCTCGTGGAATGAACTGTCAGCTTCTAAAATTTATTTGGTCTTATCTGCAGCTTACCTGTGATGTTGGTAAAACAGGGACTTAAATCTCTCTCCATGCCATCCTGACAAGTTGACATGTCACCTAATGCAAAATCTAGAAACACGGCAACTTATGGCTTCTTTTGGCTGGAAACTGAGTGTAAATACACACTGTAATACCGGGCACAGCTACGGCCAGCGTGAGGGGCAAATAAGCTCTGATGAGGAGCAACTAAACATGATTTTTTTGTTATTTTATTTTATTTTATTTTATTCTGGCAGTGTGCACTTGCAGGTAGAACAGAAACACCCATGACAGATTACTTTGTCTTACCCTACAAGCAGCAATATTAGGCTTTTACTCTATTAGTGCTCCCTAACCAGGTTTCACTGTCATGGCAGAGCTTTACTATGAGGACAGTGTAATATGCAATTTGCTTTTGTATTAACACCACAGACCAAGTGATAACTTCATTGAACTGCATAGATAAGTGGTGCATTGCATTGGTACAGAGATCTAACTTTCTCACCGTAATTGGACTTGATGATAAATGGCATTGTGGGTCCTAATGTGGCAGTATGGTTTCATCTTGGGCCTCTGGCTCTCACTGGCTATTATCTCCATCCCGTGAGGATACATTGTGTCTGAGCCTTTGTTGGCTCTGCGCAGTGGAGTGGAGGACCTAATCTATTTATCACAGGGTCTGCGTGACCACCCAGCCAGCCTGCTATATCGGATCATACCAGGCTCTCTTGTGCTCTTTCTCTAGGGATGGAGGAAGTACCGATGTAACATGCAGCTTCACACCTGTCAAACAGTGCTGGTGTTGGTCATCCCTGAGGAATGGAGCACAGAAGGGAATGCATTTAAATGTATTTTTGTGTCATGGCTTTCTTGGCCAAAAGAAACTGGGATTTTGTGGGGGGGTTTGCCACAGAGGTGTAATCCTCAGGCTTTAGTGTTAGATAAACCTATAATAGATTTTAAAGAAAGCATTATTAAGGACACGAGCTGTCTAGTGTTTGTGTGAAATTTTTCAGTTTAAGATGTTATTGAAGTGTTGTTGAAGCATGAATCTGGGTCTTCTTGCTGCTTCACCGATTTTTTGACATGATGAAATTGCAAAAAATAAAAAGAATTGAAGGGCCCTTGGTGTGGTATTGAGACAGGGGGAAAACTCTGTGTCTGACCTTTGTAATTCAGGATACTGTCATTCAATAATACATTAACATTTTAATTGATGAAGGAAATCAGCCTTACTAGGAGCTTATGTGGTTCACTCTATTTAACTAGACAGTGAAATGCCCCCTATAACACAGCAAAAATACTTTTGATGAGGTGAAACATTTGTCAGACAGGAGCGTCTTTCATAGTGGGCCTATACAGCTGCCAGCCGACTGGCACCATGAATACATACAGTTGAATTATTTCTGTTAACAAACCCTTTACATGCTGTATATTCTGAAGTGTAGCTCAGGAAGTAGAATCATATTTTACGTACTACAAAGACACTCCGTGGATACAAATTTATCGCAAAAACAGAAACCTTCATTAGATTTATATTTATAAACACATAGTAGTCACAAACTATTACAAACCGTTGTTGGAGTATGGAGAAGATCTGGGCGTGGCCTAAGCAGAGGCAGCATTTAATCAGTGTAATGAATGTCATTCGTGTCTCATCCCTGGTGCTTTGCTGCTGCCTCCCAGTTTGGCATCCATGTATGCAGTGTTTCATTTGGTCCTCATTACACACACTGCATATAGACAACCAAATATTGAGTTTTTACTGATGTTTCCATGGCAACACACCTCTCAATGGAAAGAGTTGAGGTGTGTAGTGTACTTTGCCTTGAGAGGCTGTTAGAAATCGGATGACTCGCCCAGTCAGGAACGGGGAGACTGGGGCCATTTATGGAATCCACCTCCTCTGTCCTCCACCGACACAGTCCAGTCAACAGACACAGTGAGCATTTGCATGCTTTGTAGCACACCGTGGGCTACACTACAACCACAGTTAACGCTTTCAAATTCAAATAGTTTATTGGTTTCTTTTTTTTTTTTTTGTACAGTCTTTGACCTCTTGTTTGTAGGACATTGTAAAACAATGAAGATGAGGCCAAAGCAAGTAGAAGTGTAGGATTGATCTCATCCTCAAGAGAGGAAACTCCATTCCTTGCGCAGTGTTTGTTTACCCAAGTGTGGCGGGAAATCCTATCACTTCAAATACACAGAGATGGGCTTGGTAATATAAAACTCTTGCCCAGTGATCAAGTGAAAGCATGTGATGGAAATCAGAAAACTTAACCGTACACTGTAAGCTACTGATTTGTAGTTTGACAACTGGTTATTTGAATTGGTTTTCTCCTCAATTTAGTCACTGTACTTAATGAAAACACCGTTCACTCTCATTTGCGCTCCATCTCCGACATAATATAAGTTTTGGTTATCAATATGTGAATGTCCTGTAGGGGTGAAAATTAATCTCTGGTGCCTAAAGTGCACAGTGAGATGTGTGAATAATTCACAGCTTTTGCTTTGCCTGACCTTGAATGTGTGTGCTTGTGTGCGCGTGTGTGTGTTTTTCTAGCTGGGAAGTGTTGCGGTTCCTGCTGTCAAACCTGCGCTGGTGGATGGAGGAGTACCACTTTGACGGCTTCAGATTTGATGGTGTTACTTCCATGCTGTACCATCACCATGGCATCGGTAAGACTGGTTTGTGTGCACCTTATATTTCAGAGCTGTGTGGTGCGAGTAAAGCCTGTCATCCTGCTCTTGTTTATAACTCGCAGTGGAGTGTACACCACACACTCCCGAGTGTTAAAGAATAATTTGAGCTTTGTTGAGAGGTCTAACTTATCCTATCCATCATGAGGGAACTTTTTTTTTCTTTTATCAAAGTGTTAATGTAAAGGCTTAATATAAAGGTGAAAGGTTAATAGAAAGGTCAAAAACGTCATCAAAACAATTTTTTTCTTTTTTTTGTTTGTTTGTTTGTTTGGTGTTTTTTTTGGGGTTGTTTTGTTTTTTTACCAAATTATATTTAGAGAAATTTGGTCTGGTAAAACAAAAAGACTGTTGTCTGAATTGAGATTTTAAATAAACGAAATTAAAATATACTTGGTGTAAAACGTAACCTGTATGCCGTCAAAAGTTGGGATAGGACCATTAGAAATGTTGTCATGGAGGTAAACAATACATTTTGTTTAGCAAATGTTAGACAACATTGGTGAACGATTTTCAGAAGTTGTCTGCATAGTGGATTTTAATGTGCTGAGTGCAAATAGGCCAATTAAAACATCTGATTAGCTACAATTTATAAAATGTGTAGTTTTATGTCTTCTCATCTGTATGTCATTGCTTCATGTGATAACATGTAACATTTCTTTATGTAACAATATATAGCAGGGTTATAAGATAAGAAAATCTTTATTCTATATTTGGGAATTTCCTATGTTATAACATTTGATGCAACAGCAACAGTTATAATGGTAGTATTAGCAACAAAGTAGCAGTGACAGTAACTAAAGGTAAAAAAATAAATAAAGAAATATGCAAAAATATATGTTTAACAACTGAATGTCTTTAGAAAATTGCCTGACAGAGCAGGTCTAGATGAGATGTTGTTTCATGGAAAGACACATTACTTGGCAACAATATAGTTTTCCTTCAGCTAGAAATGTCAAATCCAAGATCAGAGTAGAGGGCAAAAGGTCAAATGGAGAGATGATAATATCTGAACTTTGACAACTGTGTCATACTTGATACAAATCCAGTTCAAACAAGCCTAATTATAGCAAAATTAGATTAATATTTTGAGCTGAGTCTGAAAATTAGCGCTTACCTTGAATTTTGCCAAAATTCAGGGGTCAGAATGTATTTTTGGTGTTAGAACTGCTCTGCTAGCATGCTCATGAAAACCAGAACCAACAAATAATTTTAAGTATCATTTTCAGTTTCTGCAACTCAAAATTAGTACAGTTTGACTACTTTTAATTTGGAAGAATTTTGACTGTACACTGTCTTGGATGCACTTGAATAATATTCAGTGATTAATACTGTCCACCTTTTAAAAATAAAACTTTAGTTCTCATTATGCCAACAAAACACATTTTTAAACATGCCAAAAAGTGAGATAAAGTGAGATCAAGAATATTCATCTGTATTTAATCTTAATAATAATTGCTCCAGAGTTTAAATCTCTCCGCGTACCCTACAAGTTCTGGTAAGAGCTTCTCTTTAGTCTCTAGAGGCATTTTTATTAGTTTCTTATCCAAAGGAGCCTTCGGCCTTCATTAAGATTACATTTATTTCACAATTTTAGGACATTTTTAGAAATATGTCAAGAAGAGAAAGCAAAGCGGTAGCATCAGTTTAAAAAAAAAAAAAAAAAAAATCTGTAGTTTGGGTGAAAACATGATGAGTGTTCACTGTGTGGGTGTTTACAGGCACAGGTTTCACAGGGGACTACAGTGAATACTTTGGCCTACAGGTAGATGAAGATTCTTTGGTTTACCTGATGCTTGCCAATCACATTCTTCATACCCTTTATCCTGACTGCATCACTGTTGCAGAGGTAAAAACCCACTGCCACACACACATCTTTGCCTTCACTAACTTTGCAATGACACTGCCCAAAGCTGTTATTAATTAAAAGAACTTATTAGTTAGACATAGCTTACTTGCGTATTCATTGCTGTAATTAAATGGTAATGCAAAAGGAAATGGGGTGTCGCTCTTTCCTTTTTTTTTTTTTTTTTGCCTGTGGTGTAGGAATTTCACCCCTTAACATGTGAGTTGTGGGTATTGATAAAATCTTTGTTGAAATCTGTGCCCGCAAAACAGAAATGTGATATTAAATAATAAGACTTTCCTATAGGATGTGTCAGGGGTGCCAGCTCTCTGCAGAAAAGTGGAGGAGGGAGGACTTGGTTTTGATTACCGACTGGCAATGGCTGTCCCTGACAAGTGGATTCAGGTAAGGTGATTCTAAATTGAATGTATTTTTATTTATATAGCACCAAATTACAACAACAGTCACCTTGGGGTGGTTTAAAGTGTAAGGAAGGACGCTACAATAGAGAAAAGTCCTGACAATCAGATGACCCCCTTAGAGCAAGCACATGTGGTTCCTTTAAATCTATCTTTTTGTGTCCCCCTTCTGTATATTTCCTCCCTGGCCACTTTAACAGGCAACGGGCTGATATAAAGTTAGAAAACCTACAAATCATAGAGAGAAGACAAAGCTGGACATATTGGGAAACATTTGCAGCTTTGAGAAACAGTTGATATGGTGCCAGTTTAGCTCAGTGGATGAGCAGGCGACTACATGCCGTATGGCCGGAGAGCAGTTGGCCCTTTCCTGCATGTCTTGCTCTCTCTCTCCCCGCTTTCTTGTCTATCTTCGCTGTCCCTATCCAATAAAGCCTTAAAAAATGGTTGATTTTGTGCACTGTTGCGCTTTTATGTATTATAGACAAGGAGAGTTGATGCACCTAAAATGACAAAAAAAATTCCCCCCAAAAAACTTGTGATATAGAAAAAATGTGAACAGCATCCAGTGCAAATGTTTAAACTCGGCATTCAAGGCAGCATTTCAAATGTTGAAATTACAAACATTTATTTTTTTAAAAGCCTTCTACTGTGTATTCATTTTAAATTTAATAGCAGAAATAGCTTTATAATTCAGAAAGTTGCCTGTAAGACTGTAACGGTTGTGTGCTCAAAAGTACACACATACATATACACACCTGTTGGAGCTTCTCACGACTAATTAGGTTAATTAGGAACAGGTCATTAACATGATTGGGTGTAAGAAGAACATCCCACAGAGCCAGGGTTTTTCAGTTTAATAATTAAAAAAAAAAAAAGCGTGAAGAAGGGTTTACTATTCAGTGAAAAACTGTGTAGGCAAAGTAGTTTAATTTAAGAACAAAAAAGAAAGAATTTCTGGATTTCGTCATTTATGGTACACAATATCATTAAAAGATTAAGAGAGTAAACATGAATCTCTGTACTCGAGGGATAAGGCTGACAACCAATAATGAATGACTGTGATCTTCAAGGCCTCAGGGAGCACTGCATTAAAACATGATCCTGTTGTGGAAATTACTGCGTGGGCTTAAGAACACTTCTGAAAACAGTTGTCAGCAAATGCAGTTTGTCCCTGCATCCACGTATATAATGATTAAAATTATACCAAAAGAAAAAAAAAAACCAGATAAACAAGACTCACAAAGAATGCCTTCTCTGGTTACAGTCCTAATGTATGATTGACTGAGACACAGTGGAACGCCACACTAGCTCTGATGACTTAAAATTTTAAATTATTTTTGGATATCATGGACACCAGAGCCTCAGGGGAAGGGGAAAGAAAAGGATCATGGCTTGTTGAGAGCAGATAGTTGCAAAACAAGCATTGGTGATGGTATAGCAATTAAGTGAACAAGGCACGGTTACTTTGCACATCTCTCATAAGGCACCATCAGTGTTGACCGATATACAGTCGAACCTCGCCTACTCGCAGTCAAGTATTTGCTGATTTTTTTTTTCGATTTTTCTTTCACACAGCACATCTGAACTATTCCCTAATTATTTTCATTAGTATGATAGTCTAAAATATATTTAGTGTTTGAACTATTAAAATAGGTAGTTTTTTGTGCTCTTTTTAAGGAAAAAGCCTTATTTATTTCAAAGTATTACAATTATTATTATTATTACAATAGAAATTATATTATATAAAAAATTTATATGTTGTCTTTTTTCACTTCCCATTAAATACGATTTTAAATGGTTTGCATATAATTTCCTTACAGCTTATTTACATTTTACATAGCATCCTAACTTTTCTGGAGAAATGATTGTAGTAGCTGATTTCTAAAATATAAGAACCACTGTCACTGGCTAAATCCTTTCAGTGTTTACAGTAAAGCCTAAAGCCTGTGCATTATAAATACCTTCATGATAAAGGTGGCTTTGATGTTTGTAAGGGTTTGTTTTGGTAACTCTTTCTCAAGATGGGCAACAGTCACTAAATCAACCCAGGACTGTAAGGCCTAAGGAGGATTAACGTGAGAATGAAATGTATGTTTTCATATTTCTGGTATTCTTTCTGTTATACATAAAAATAAAAAAAACCAGATAACATTGAACCTAATTCTGAAATCTTTTTTTATACATAGGTTTTAAGGGTATTCAAACTGAAAAAGTTTTTTGTTGTTGCTTTTTCTAAAGCAGTGCAACCCTTTTTATTTTTTCCCCTTCTTAATGCTACCCACTGTGCAAGTGGGAAGGTCAGTATTTATCCATGCAAACACTGAGCTATGAATAAA
>NW_005187467.1:2024664-2035102 GCF_000239375.1 Pundamilia nyererei | reverse complement strand
ATATATTGGTCTACCATGAAAGCTCTGTGTTTAAAGATAAAGTGTGAAATTGATGAGTTGGAGGTCGACATGAGAAGCAGTTATTTTTTCTTGATTATTAATTGCTTTGTGGTCGTGTCTTTTATTTCAATGCAATCCCACTACTAGAATAGAATTCATCAAAGATGTTAATTTCTGTTTACCTTTTTATTTATCCACGTTTTCTGTTTTATTTTTCATTATGACAAATATTGCACCAGATGATCATTGTTAGAGTTTGGTATCTCTGCTACACATATCTTCACTCACCACATATATGATACACACACAAAATTGAGAAGAACATGCAGGTGGATGCTGGGGTGATGGCAGGGTTGAATCAGCAGGAAGTGATACAGGGCTGCAGCATCACTGAGATGTCAGAGGGAGAGAGAAGGAATTTGCAGCATAGGCAACCAAATTGGGTAAGTTTGTTTGGTATATGACATGAACAAAACCAGGCATGTTACATGTGTATGATACAGCAGAGCCTGAGCTGTCTGGGAGAACTAGCTTGCAGGCTTTGGTCTATTTTTGTTTATGCTGCATTGAGAAAAGCCTATACCCTTTACCTTTTTTTCCCCCTTTTTTTTGTAAAACAGTCTTCATGTTGACTGAAGAGGTTTTACTTTTTTCGTTTTTGGTGAAGCCCACCATCAGTTATCCAATACAGCATGATGCACAGCTCTTTGCTCAGGGAAGGAAGCTCAAACAAAAAGCATGCAGAGAAAAACCTGCTGGAGGAAAGGCATTCATTAGCTTCCTGTCTGGCAGATGACGCTACAAAAGGAGCTGCGTTGTACTGTATGTCTATAGGTATCGGTCAACAGGACTTATGTACTGTATATATTTAGTATGCTAATACTCCTGATGAGTACACAACCAGTAACTCGAATTTTTTACTTAACAAAAGCAGCTTCATGGGTGCTTCCAATAACTCTTCATTATGGGCATAACTGATAACAGTATCACAGTGTTGGGTGTTAACGACGTGTTATCATACAACACTGCTTCAGACTGGATGGAAAATTCTGGGCACCAAATATTCTCATTTCTTCCACAACAACTGCTGAAGCACCCTTTAGTTTGGCACTCCAGCCCAAACTGCCACTGTGAAAGTGCTTGATGGCCCACACTGGAAAAACATTGTTTATATTTGTTCAGCCATCAGGTATGGAAGTCCATAACTATATAATATTGAAGCCAAGTAGCAGAAAGCACATACCCGCCCCACCATCCACCCAGAGACAAAATAAGGTTATTATGGATTTTATTAAATAATTGTCTTTTTTTAGTTTTTTAGCCGCAGTTGGTGACAGCACCAGCATCCCAATGAACATGGACAGGTTTAAGCAGCTATTTCTGCTTTGGAGCTCTGTGTGTGTGTGTGTGTGTGTGTGTGTCATCTGGAGGACTTGGATAACTTTACAGTACTTGGAACCAGCACGCAACTTCTAATATATTTTCCTGACCCCATTTGTGCTTGATGACAGAATGTGTTTTGATGAAATCAGCAATTATTACTTTAGAAAGTACAGTTGCAGTGAGTTTTCTCTGGGGATGTGTCTGTCTGTCGGGTTCAGCCAGTAGATGAATGTAGACTGTTTTTAAAAGTAATGTTTTATTTTTTTACTGGTGCACTTGAGCATTTTCAGAGAAAGTAGAGGCTTTTTTTTTTCCATTTGAGGAAAATGTCTGTATGCAGAATGCCTAAAGAGGTTGTCTGATTTAAAATTCATGTAAAACTGTGCCTTTTTAAATGTATCCGCTAGCCCACACTAGAAGTTTTATTTACTCATATTTTGGTGAGAAAAAGCAAAATATAAAGAGTCTGACCTCGGCACCGCATGCATCCTCTTGCTCTATGGTTTCTTGTGTTTCTCAGTGGGGGAAGTCAACGCATCGTTAATCAAGTCTGTCTCTCACAGCAGTGGGTTTTACTCAGTAGTAGGGATGTGGAGGTAGAGGAGAGGGGAAGAGGGAGAGAGAGAGAGATCGTCCCAGACTTGACCTTCCTCTGTGATACTTGCAATAGGCGTGCAGCAGGCAGTGCTGTACCACCGAGGTTTCACAGGATTATCCTCAGGATGCCTCTGGAGAGGTTCTTGCTGCTTTTACTTTCCAAACAATATTGCTGGCAATGCAATATTTGTTTAGATTCTTCTCCTGGTTGCAATTTTCAATTAAATTTGTTCCCTCCCTCAGGAGACTTGAAGCTGGAGGAGAGCAAGTGAGCAACGAATTTTTTTCTTTTTTGTATTTCTGTGCAGGGAAGCATTCATATGAACATGCCTTGGTATAGTCAGTGGAGTGCACTCAGGGCTAGCCTTGCCTCTTCTCACAGAGTGTCAATTAGGGAGGGATTTGAATGGACTGAAGTGGAGCCTCCAGTGAGGTGTGTGTTGCAGAGAAGGAAGACGTGAAGCGCGGAGGGCAGGCATTCAGACAGACGGCGAGAGACAGACAGGCAGGAAGAAAGAGAGGGAAAGGGAGACAAAGACGCAGAGCAACAGAACCGTGAGCTTATTTATAGATTCACATGTGTGCACGGATGAATTTCTCTCAGTTCTTTGGCTGGGACCTCACGCTGTGTTTCGTCCTCAGCATGACTGATTGATATGACTCATTTATTTGGCTGCACAAGGCTGTTAGGACCAACAGACTGTGAAAAATTAAGATATCCTAATGAGAGGACCAGATAAGGCGCGCAGCACAAGTTTGGATGATTCGATCTGATTATCACCATAAAATGCTGTCACTCCTAATGGATAATGTTACAAAAGCCCTTTAATTTAACAAGCACCCTTCCCTCCAGCTACAGTGGATTGAGATGTAATTGAAACAATTAGAGGCGACAGAGGTAGAGGGCTCCATGGTTGCAGCTCGGATAAAAGAAGGTGACACGGAGAATTCTCCAGCAGCCCTCTGCTTCTCTCAGCTGTTCAACTCGAATGACCTCTGAGTCAATTGTTCCAATTCTTGTTTCTGTTCCTCCATTTATTTTAATTGAATGAAAATATCAGTCCGCACACCTCTGTCCTTATTAGTTTCAGGGGGAAAATCTATTTCTAGACCACATACTTTGCTCTGCCCATCATAGCAGAAACACTTTCAATTACAATGACTTAATAAAATTCAGGCTGCCAGAAAGCAAAGATGTTGTTCAGCCTGTTTATGTAAACATGTCAGCGATTTCTTTGCCAGCCTTAAAAGGGCACCCACTCTGTCTGACCCCCTCTGCCAGTGTCACATTCTGCTTGCCTGCTTTAATGACAGCACCATTTCAGGTTCGTCCTGCTTTATTTTATTAGCTAATTGCACTCTGAGGCCACCCTTGTGTGGTGTTAACTGGCGGTGCAGGATTTCTTTAGTGAGGGCTTTTGCAGGAAAACTGTGAGGTGAGCTAACAAGTGTTTTTCAGCTGAGCGAAGCATGCCGATGAGACATTTCTGTGGGCAGAAAAGTTCATTAATTTTCAAAACAGGGAACATATAAAGATGGGATGAAATTAGCTTGATCCACTGGATTGAGAACTGCACACCTTTGTTCCCTTTTCACCTCTGGGGGCGGCACTGTATGTGCAAAGAGAGGATGTGCCCATAGCAACGCAAACTCAAACACACTTTCAGCAAATGTGATTGCAGAGAGAGCAGAGGCAGGATGCTCAGGCCAGCCACAAAATGTAAAACAAGAGCTTTAGACTCACATTCCCCACCAAGTCCTTGCCAGCACTATGTGACGGTGGAAGAGAGCCTCTTGAATCAGTCACAGCATGTCTGTGACAGTGAGATGACCTCATCCTGCGCTGCAAGATTTTTTTTTTTTTTTTAATTTTATTTTTGGCTCTGCCTAATTAATCTGGGCACTCTGGTTGGCTCCTGACAGCAGGCTTGTAAAGTAAGATTTGTGCACTGCTCATTATCATTGATGAAGTGGAGTGTCAGTGGTGCCAGGAAGCTCGGCTGGTCGGGGCTGATGTGGGTGAGCTGGTGGTAGAGAAGTCGTCAACCCATTCACTTCTGTCTCTGCTCCGACAGTCCCACTCCCAGATTAATTGCTCCCAGACCACTTTTGTGGTTGAATTGAATTGTAATGATTCATAAGGAAGTGTAAAATGTCTGATTGTACGTGGATGTGGAGGCAACTAGGATGATCTCTGGGGCATATCCTGTAGATTCGGTTCTCTAGCTGTGATACTCGAGCTGGAGGTGAACAAAAGGATGCCAATCTTTTAGAAGATTTTCATTTAGCCGATGTTTAATGTGTAATTTATAGTTGAATTTATCTGCATGTTGTGTTATTAGACCAAACCGTCCTCCCTAACAAGACACTTTGAATTAAATTAACGGTTTGTATTTAATAATTTTTTTTTATACTCACCTCAACATGTGATATGTTTTTCTTAGGTTGACTTCCACTTCTCCCTGAAATGACTGTTTGCCTTACAATTATTATTACCATTATGTTTTCCATTATAAAGCAGTCTATTTTACAAATAGAACTGGGATTTAAAAAAAGAAGAAGAAAAACTTACTTACTTTGATTCTAAATGTTACCTTTTAAATATTATGACGGAAGTTGTTCTCTTTTCTGCCTAAATATTCAAGACCAAAGAGTACCGTAGTTTTCAGACTATAAGGCGCATTAAGTGAAACATAACAGTCAGATAAGTCGAACTTTATTCAACTCATTCACAACAACTCTCAACATTGTTGTAACACATAAAATAGAGAACATTACACTGACTTTTTCAGTTCATTCCTCTTCCACAAATCCATCAAATTCTTCATCTTCAGTGTCTGAGTTTAACAGTTGGGCGATTTCGGCATCACGCATGCCCGGATCAGTCTTGTCATTATCCGAGTAAGTCTCGTTACCGTTACTCAGCTGTTCAACGATGATTCCGGCCTTCGTGAAAGCTCGGACGACACTTGAGACTGATACCTTAGCCCAGGCATCCACGATCCATTGGCAGATAGTGGCTTAACTCACCCGCTTCGTAAGCATCATAGCTTACCAAAGTTGTACTAAAACATTTTTAATGCATAAGGCGCACCGGATTATAAGGTCCAATTTTTGAGAAAATCAAAGGATTTTTAAGTGCGCCTTATAGTCCGAAAAATACAGTAGTTTAAGAGTCAAAAGTACTAAACAGAAACTCTAAATGAACTACTAATAACTAATTTGTTTTGTCATTTTTAATATACATTGATCAGTGGGAAGCTTAGGTGGTAAAAATATTAGATATTGTTTGTAACTGTAAGTGACTTTTAGATGTGCTATTTGCTCAGTTTTGCGGCTGACCTCAATCCAGAGAGTAGTGGACAAGGCTTAGCTCGAGGATCAAGGCAAGCCACGAGCAGTTAAAACATCTGAGAATTTGTAGTACATGTAGATAATAAGCACCTTACTGAGGTTTTCTGGTAGCACTGGCAATGACTAATATGGCCACACAAGGCTAAGGTGAGGAGAAGTGAATGTGAACAGATGGTGATATATAGAGCGGGATAGCCTCTATTTAGGTGGACCAGCCAGTTCATCTCAGACATATTGATCGGCACAATTTACTCTCTTTACTCAGAGGATTATGGCTCTGTAGAGTAATATAAAGGTTTCCTGACATGTCAATCAGCTGTCACTGCCAATTCCACAGAGCAGACCTCAGCCTGTCACTGAAATGGGTTTTCCAACTCCCCCACCAGTCAGACAGGCTGTATGTCTATTGCCAAGGGTTCTTGGAGGGCACTTTTAGAAATGATAATGTTACTGTAGCTTTCTAGCATTTCTTATTTATTAAACCCACTCTCTGCCAACTGCAGTACATATAATTATTTCAGCTCTACTATTATTTGTTAATGGAATGGCAATTACAGCCAGTTAGTACGGCTGTATAGCAACATTCTGTGGGAGGATAGGCTTTGGGTGCATGTTTTGGTGACCTCCGTGTTTGCTTCTGACCTCTGTAAATGACTCCTTTGGCAGAAAGTGTGCATGTAGGCAGGCTAGCGGAGGGGCATTGATTCCATGTTTGGATTTATTGTTGAATCCCTCCGTTTGGATGAGAGGCTCTGACCTTGCCCATCTCAGGTGGAGAGAGCTGATGCCTTACTACCCATGGGCTGTAGTGAAGTTATTAAAAACTCCATTACCACCATTCAAAGATAGACATAACTCACAGTGCGGATATAGAGATGTCAAAACAGAGATTGATCTGAGAGAGAAGTGTAACCCAGAGATAAACTCAGGAAAGGAAGAAAGACTGAACTGAAACACTGAGCTTTAGGCATCAGTCAGGGCCAGAACAGCTCTCTCAGCTACACATCTATCACACCCTTTTTCAATAACCCGTCTCTGTCACTGTTTAGATCCTGAAGGAGTTAAAGGATGAGGACTGGAACATAGGCAATATCGTCCACACACTGACCAACAGGCGATACGGAGAGAAGTGCATAGCTTATGCCGAAAGTCACGATCAGGTAAACTTTTCTACAACGTCTTGTGTTGTGCCAGTGAAGTCTGCATTAGTTCAGCGTGAACGTATGAATAATGAAACACGGACTGCCTTTGCAGGCTCTGGTTGGCGATAAGAGCCTGGCCTTCTGGCTGATGGACAAGGAGATGTACACCAACATGAGCTCCCTGATCCCCATGACAGCCATCATAGACCGTGGCATGCAGCTGCATAAGATGATCCGCCTCATCACTCATGGCCTGGGTGGAGAAGGCTACCTCAACTTCATGGGTGAGTCACCATGCTAATCCATAAAATCTAACATTTCATGGATTTTATATGCCAGATTTATATTTTAAGCAGGCTTTAAGAAATATTGCATTGAACTTGTTATCTTTAACAAGATTCTTTTTCGTGTCATGTAGTATAGTTCTGTTATTTTTATTGTACTTTTTTTATAACAATCATAGCAAATTCAAACCTTTAAAATCTTCAAATATTCCTTGCCGTTTATTCAGACATGACAGCTTAAAGATTTCTAATATGCTTTGCAGGTAATATGAGAGTGATTTTGCATAACTAAATACAATATGTATGTCATATAAATTCTCATTTTTACATAAGATAAAATAAAACGGACTACATGACATCTTGCTATTTGATTAGGCAATATTGTTAGATAATCATACCACATAACAACACGGTTCAGCTAACATTGAAATGCTGAACAGTCAAGAGGTGATGAAGGTCATGATTGTGAGGCAGCACCCCTCTGTTTGCCTCATTTTTTATTAAAACGGCGAGGAGAATCATTTCAGATCCCCCTCATGCACCGCATTCTTCCTAAATTTGAACTTCTTCCCTCAGGCAGACACAACAATCCCTTAGTGTTCACCGAACAGATATAAATACGCATTTATTCTCCTGTCCATCCAAGTGTTACGCAGGCAACAAGCAGTAAGAGGCTTTAGGATAAATATTTAATTGATAAGGTTATCCCTACCTAGTGCTGTTATTACTCTAGCTACAGTTATTTTCTGTATACCCTTGTAGCATACTGTGCTTTTTTGTTTGAGCGTGAAATAGAAAATAAATAAATAAATAAATGAATTCTTTTTACCATTTCAATAATGAAAATGCAAATTCATCAAGGCTAAAAATAACTCGATGAATTTTTCATTTGGGGAAAGTGCTCATTTATATGGTTTGTTGTATTTCTTTCATGGAGCTGAAGTAGCTTGCTGCCAATAAGTCAAGGCCGATGATAAGCATCAAAGGGCCATTTTGAAGTGGGGCTGACATCGCTTTGCTGACTTGATCATAAAATACAGGGCAAAAGCCGTCAAACAGGTCCCCTCCCCTTTGCTCAAATGTAGTCGGTTCTCAGTCATTGCTGAAATGCTCTTCATTTTCAACTCATCGTCTGAGCCAGGGGCATGACTTTGTCAAGGCCTGCTGGTAAAGATAATAAAGTGATAATTAATGATGATGGAAGTTGACCTTGGTTCAAAGGAAAGGATTTCCTTGAACGTGCCACTCACTAGCTTAATGTAAATACTGCTTGTACGTGTGATCCAAAGCATTTTAGCTCCACCTGGTGACCAGGTGCTCAGGTCAAACAATAAAACAATTCCTGTGCTGACCATTTGAATTTGTTATCAATCCCTGTTCACCAAGATGTCCAATTTTTACCTTGGGAAAAGACTGTCGACTTCTGATAAGTGGATTGATGTGCTTGTTGAAAAGAAGCACAGTCAAAACAGCTGCTCTCAATGGACAATCATAACAGGGCAGTCCATAATGATTAGGATGTCAGAAAAGACAACTGCAGGACAGTTGATAGTAATTATATCTGATTCTCTGGCTAAAGTATAGCTCAGAGGCACTCGTTGCTGCACTCTTGGCGCTTGTCTCGCATGGATTTTGCTGCCACGTTTACTTTCAACCACTCTGGCAGTTTCAGAATCACGGTGAGTTGATGAGACAAAACAATACTTGAAAAGTCGATTTGACAGTGATTTCATTAATTCAATCACTCTTTTGTGGCAAATACTACAAAATTTGCTCACTTGCTATCCCGGCCTAAACCCACCCACGGAGCAATTTTCCATTGATTAGAGGTCGGAATGGTGCATCGATGTGTGGACTCAAAGTGGGTTAAATTTGAGTTCAAAAGGGAAAGTTTAGCAGACATCTAAATCACACCTAGCTGTTGTGTGAACACAATTTCAACAGCTTTACATTGAAACACTGTTGCCTCACAGCAACAAGGTTGTGGGTTGAAATTAGATAAATAGTAAGAGATATAGATATATAGAGAGAGATGGTGTGGAGCACCCATTATTTTGTTGTACATGTACAATAACAATAAATTATTCAAAGAATAATTTATATTCAAAGGATTTTACAACAGTTTAGGAGTTAGATCTGTTTTTTATACACAGACCTCTGTTTTCAGAGGCTCAAAAGTAATTCAACAAACTTACAGTGTTTTACGTATAAGGACTGGATTTAATCCTTGAATGAAAGTCTGCCCTAAGTCTAGAACCCATGGATGTCACCAAATGCTGTGTTTTCTCCTTTGAGATCCTCTAATAAGCCTTAACTGCAGTCACCTTCAGTTCCTGCTCTTTTGTTTGTGTTTGCTGCATATTTGGCTGAGATCAGGTGACTGGCTTGGTTATTGAAAAATATCCCATTTCTCCTTGAGAAACTCAAGGCAAAGAAATACTGTGGGCCATTGTCCGTTTGTACTAAGAAGCACCATACAGTCAGTTTTGTTGCATTTGGCTGAATCTGAGCCAGGACTACAGCGGTCAAGAAATTGACTCTCAGATAAAAATCATTACTAAAAATTGCTATCGGATTAGATGGACTCATTTGCAACAGTATCGATTTGAACAGCGCAGTCTTCGCCTCCTCCAGCTGATACACAGCTTCACACATCACCTGCATTCAGGCAGGTACGTGGCTCTTCCACTCAGTAGCAGCAGAAGTAGTTCACATTCACTGACACTTAACAATGCTTTAGAAGGAATTTTGAGAAGTCAGTGCTCCCAGTTCATTGTAGTACTAAAGAGCTTTCATATCTTTGCACTATGTCAGTTAACTTAAAAAAATAGCATCATCATTTAAGTTATTGTTTGTATTGTTCTAATAAAAATAAAATGAATAATGCCTCTTAATTTTTGGTATGTATGGTATAGAGTATTTTCCTGGGTATCAGTATTGCACTTGTACTGATGAATGTAAGATTTCTGCTACTTCAGCAGTCCCATCATCAATAAGCAATAGTGACCCAGTTCTGCTGGCAGCCATACAGCCCATGCCGGCACACTGCTTCCTCCATGTTTGACAGATGATCCAGTATGAGTCAAATCATGACTTTTTCCTTTCCTTCTCCATATTTTTCTCTTCCCATCATTCTAGTTAATCTGGGTTTCATCTTTACAAGGCATTTTTTCAGAACTGTGCAAGCTCTTTTAGAGATTTTTTTGGTGAACTTTAAATTGGACTTCTTAAGCTTAAGTGTAACCAGTGGGTTTGCACCTTGTTGTAAACTCACTGTATTTTCATTCATGAAAACATCTCTTGTTTTCAAAGATTGACTTACCACCTGAGAGTGTTCTTGAGTGGGCTAGATGTTGTGAAGGGTGATTTCTCAACCATTGAAATAAATCTATCGCCATGCACTTTAGTTGTTTTCATTGGTCTTTCTGGCCTTTTTGTGTTGCATATTATTATTATTATTATTATTATTATTATTATTATTATTATTATTAATAATACAAGTTTAACACCTTGAATCGACTTAAGGTCTTTGAGATGACATGCCAATATTAAGGGAACTGGAATTTCATTTGTGTTAAAAGTGGCACGCCAGAAAATCATAACCTCAAGCAAATAATTTCATATCACAGATATTTGTTGTGTTGCACACAATTAAATTAATCACTGTTGATAGATAAT
>NW_005187467.1:2006849-2024138 GCF_000239375.1 Pundamilia nyererei | reverse complement strand
TCTACACTTCACACATTATTCATTTTTAAAAATAAATAAATAATGTATGGTAAGTAATTGTTTACATAGGCAAAATTACAAAAACCTATTAACCTAACTGTATATGTCCATAACAGAATTACTTTCACCAGCACTGGCTCACACTAGTTGGATGGTCTATATGTCCAATTAACCCCACACAGGGAGTCAATTTGGTTGTCACATAATTGCATTACAATTGCTCAAAAGGTAACGAGTCCAGAAATCCTTTTGACAGGAATTTTCAGAAATGATGGGAAACACAAAGCTAGCTGGCCATATCTGTTTTGACTGTGTCCCAGAAGCTACACCTATAACATTGGGCCTTAATACATTTTATATGGGTGATTAAAAACAAGAAAATATGCTTATACAATGAGGAAAGAAATGGCTGTAGACATCAAAACAGTCACCAGACAGTAAACTATTTCTATTTATTTACTTTTCTTTTTTTGTGCTCTGTGGCATTTTAACATAGATATTGGCATTTGAAGCTCTGTATAAATCCGTCATGAACGCTAGCCACATCTTCAACTGAAAATAGTCGGGCTGAATTAATGATACACAAGTCATTATTTTGTTGTCCTCTATATTGATTACATTATGCAAACATTTACAGTGTATGTTGGAATAAAATTACTCTAGCTCTAGACTAAAAATGACAATCTTAATAATTGAAGTCACAAGTTCGCAAATCTGGAGTTCAGTCTGTAAATCAACATTGAAGGTGAAAGTTAGAATTGGATATAAATATAGCTAAACCAGTCTTCTGTTCATAAGAGGCGGATGTGACTGGACTGAAAAAGAAAATCGTCTTAGGAGACTTATTACTGAGATCTGACGGTTTTCATAAAGGGAGGAGGTTCAAAAGTATTTTCAAAGAAGGTTGAAGTCATCCACATTTAAATGACCTGTATATAAGTGGAGCTCATACCATGTACAAAAGTATTTTGAGTATTCTCAACCCGGCAAAAGGCTTCAAAAGAGTCATTTACGTAAATGCACATGCTTAAAGATAAAAATGAAATCTCCCTATTGAAAATTGTTAGTTATTTGATTTTCTAAATTTAGAGTTTGCAGAATTAGACAAGTGAGACAAACCCAGAATTCAAACTTAAATGTAAACCATTCTGTCAAGTCGAGACAATCCAGTCAAGTAAAACTCAGTGGTTTGAAGAGCAGATATATGAAAGAAGGCCAGTATAAAGGAAGCAGAGAAAGAAATATTGTTCTCTTTTGAAAACTGCTGTCAGGCTGACTAAAATAATTCTGCTATCATATTATGATAAGTAATAGTGGGTGAAAGTGTTTTCAAAAGAACATAAAATGAGGGAGCTGATGAAACATGAAAGTCTACAAAAACACAAGACGCTGAAGTTGATTATTACGAACTTTTCCAAGTTCAGACCAGTAGACGAGTGGTAGAAAATGCTCAGGACAAAAAATATCAAGTAAATCTGAGATGACACACCGTGTCAATGGATCAATGATGGCAGAGTCATTTAGCCAGTGCTGAGCAAGAGCAAATTGTTTGAGCAAGCAAATCAATTTGAAGTGCCTAGACTAGAAAAACCCATTTATTTACTCATGACCAAAAGCAAACACTACACAGCAAGAGGACAAAGGGAGCATCCGCATTTGAGGGGCTCAGAGACGGATACTGTAAAGGATGTTGGAGCGTGAGTGACATTAAAGCACCAAGTGGCGTGGCAGTAATGAAACGCTTGAGTGGTTTTATCATTACATCAGCAGGGACAAAATGGAAGTGCTCTAACTTCCTGACTTTCAGTGCTCACAGAGACTTAAGATAACCTTGCAGATTTACAGTCTAAATTATTGAGCTAAAACTTCTCCAAGCACTTTGCATTCATAGAGAGCTACAATGCAACAGGCAACTATTATACTGCAGCCTTGGACAATGAATTGAAAACCAGCTCTTTCTCCTCATACATTTCAAATACATACTCCCACTGAGAGCTAAATGTGCTTTGAGGCCTGTGGTTTGGGATGAATGTGCCAGTCCCATCCCTGCTGTTGGACCAGTAAAGCTTATTTAATGTGCAAACTTGGAGCAGGAGTGCATATTAACACAGTAACAAGAAATCAATCTAGCAGGTGCAAATAATCATTGCATCATGTCTAGCTTTGTTTTATTTATTTATTTCATTGTACTGCATCTAAAACCTTCTGTGACTCGCCTTCTGATCTCTTCTGATTCACTCATTGATCTTACTTTGCCAGAATCCCTCCAATGGAAAACAGATTGATCCTTGGCTGCTTCTTGGGCTGCTAATTACTGAGGGGACTGTGTCACTGTCAAGCCCTTATCTGATGCAGAGCTGTGTAGAGGAGTAATGGAACGTGCCACCTGAAAAGCTGCCTGACATAACCTTGTGTAAACATAGTTGCCCTCAATTAATCATATCATTGTTAGGGCCTCCATGAGCTTTCTGACACTGTTCCAGCATTAAGTATGTGTATAAAGTCTTGCCTTAGTACAACTGCTTACATATACCTTTTCTTAAAACATTTAAAGGTTATAATATAAAAATATTTAAGTATTAGATATTTATAAATTTCCATCAACCCACTTATCCCATTCAGGGTTGCATGAGACTGAAGCTTATTCCAGCTGCATCTAGTAAAGTCTATCTATTGCCATTAGCATTTATAATATCTAATAAATGAAAAATGTAATGGTCAAGAAGAAACAGGAGAAACACCCTTCAACCATGCAAGTGTTGTAACAGAAAAATACATATAAATGACACTGGGGAAGACAGGAACAGAGCACTTATGTGCTCGTTACCAGTGTTGGTTAAGTTACTTGAAAAAAGTCATTAGTAACAAATTACTTATTACTTCTTCAAAAAGTAATTCCGCTACTTTACTGATAACTAAGTAACTACTTATTTCAAAAGTAAGTAGTTTCTTAGTTACTTTTTAAAAACACGATGCACAACCTGAATAGGTAATAAAGCAATAGACCTTTGAGACCAATTCTACTTTCTCTGCATAATCCATCATATAAATTGCAATCAAATGAAAAAGTCTCTTTTTAAAACTTGTTTTATTAGTTTTAATCTTTTAACTTTATGGACACTGCATCAAGCAAAAATGTAATTATATGCAACAGACTTTGACTTGAAGAAATTTGTTTAACATTTAAACCTATTTTCTGCATATTCCAGCATATAAAATAACATTTTTTGTTTTTACACTCACTCTTTCAAATAAATGCAAGTAAAACACAGCAGAAAATAAATAAAATCAAAGACTCTGCGCCACTAAGTCCTGTCGCTCTTAAATGTATTTTTCTATTACTTTTTCTAATCTATTACTTTTTTGCAATAGTTATCCCTTACTTTACTCGTTACTTGAAAAAAGTAATCAGATTACGGTAACCCATTACTTGTAAGGCGTTACTCCCTATCTCTGCTCATTACCTTATGGTGAGTTGCATCAGATGGTGGGGGAGGATGTCAGCATTGATGGCACACCCAAACAGTTATGGGCATAAGATGATTGGCACCTGATGTGGTGGCAACTGAGCCAGAGCCAGGTAGAAACCAGAGGTAAAGGGAGCCAGTAGGCTGAAGGAGGAGTCCTGTGAAGCTTGGATGGCTTGTGGTTCTGGAGTTGGGTGTGGGAATTCAGTTCTGGGAAACCATGAAGAAAGCGGATGAGATGGTGTTGTTGACTTCAACTGAGGGTGTAGTGGGGTGGTGGAAAGACTACTTCTGTGCTGTGCCGTCTTCAGGTCAAGCATAGGGTGGGGACAAAAGGGATTACTTGGCAACTACTCAAACCTCTGGGTGTTATAGGGCTGTCTTGTTTGACATGCCTCTGTGACATTGCATGGAAGTTAGGATTAGTATCTCTGGATTGGCCGACTGGGGTGGCAATTTTCCTTTTCAAGAAAGAGGGCTGGACGGTATGTTCCAAATTTAGTTTTATCCCACTCTTTAGCCTCCCTGGGATGGTCTACGGCAGGGTACCGGAAAGTAGAGTCTATCCATTAGTTGAACCTTGCATGCAGCAGGACCAATACAGTTATCGTCCGCCATGAGCTAGTTTTTGTTGTTATTTTTAATTATAATGGTGTTACCAAAAAATCAATATTTGTTACTTTCATCCTGTGTAAACCTGCATTGGTGCTATATATTCCCCAGTTGTGGAACACTGAACCAGCTTTCTATATTTTTCAGAGTATTAAAGGGTATTGCAAAGTTTACCCAACAAATCTAGATTTGCTTTGTGGTATTATCCTTGTAGGTAATCCATCTATAAAATACTAAAACACGTCTCCATATTTTATATGAGACAGCCTGCCTTTCATACATTATTAGGATTTTGTTTATCTGTGTATTAAATGGTTTATGGCATGTATTTGTATAGCGCTTTACTAGTCCCTAAGGACCCCAAAGCGCTTTACCCATCCAGTCATCCACCCATTCACACACTAGTGATGGCAAGCTACATTGTGGCTTATTAGGGTGAGAATCCATCATATTTCATCCTTGAACAGAATGTGCTATCTGGTTTATTTCAGCTGTGAGGAGGTAGAGGAGGGTGATTATCATGGTGATTAATGCGGGCATATGGGAGGAACTTTGCCGTGTTATCGTAGAAGAGAGGAAAATGATTACCTAATGGAGGTGTGTCTAATGTGTTTCTTTAAAGCTGAAATCAAAGAAGAGTCAAAAGCTTCCACAGGTTACTGAATCAATTTCTCCAGGAAACCAATCATCTCCACTAGACTTTATAAAATAATAACACTGGAAAACTGAAAGTAAATAGGCAAAAGAGGCATGTGCACTTATCCCGTTAATGAATGTAGCTCTTTCAAGAGTTTTTATCAAAGCACCAGCCAGTATCCCGGCTTTTGCTGTCTAGGACAGAGCTTAGCAGGCAGATCACGTTTTTTTTTTCCTCTTTCTCTAACCCTGGTGTTTTGTGCATGCAGGTGTTTGAACGTGCCCTCGCTGCTTCCATATGGCACCCACGCTGCCAGAGGAAAAAAGTATGACAAAGAAAAGCTTAATGCTGCTGGCTTATAAATAAAAAGCAATTCATACCGAAACATTTTCTCAAAGTTGGTAAAATATTATGCATTTCTGGGAAGATTTCTGTTGTATGTTGTATTTGTGCAGTTTGTGGCAATAAATGAAGTCACATGATGCTGAAATATTGCAAGTGCAGCCTGGTGTAAGCGCTTCTTTAAATTATTTTTTTCCACTTGTGCTTTCACTAATGCTTTCTCATCCCAGCATGTAATATAATGCCATCTTGCCAGATGCCTCCTGCGTCTCCCCATTACGCGCAAGGTGTCCTTTGGCGTTGGTGCCTTGATGCATCAGCAGTATTGGCTGCTTAGCGATAACGGTGCTATTTAAGATACCTAAGTTAGAAGGGTGGAAAAGTGGTGTCAGTGGTCTAAGTTGCAATTGACTGTGGTCCCCTTCCTATTGGGACCTTCGTGTTTGGGGCTTTATATGCTTTATTTTTACTTGCTTTTTACTTTCACATTGACTCGCTTATCAGGTTTAGGCATTAGACAGCTACCTTATAAGGGTATAGAGATTAAGTCACCTTGGTATTATACCCCAGGGATGAGAATGAGTCCTGAGAGCTATGGTTAAGTTCTTTCTGTCTGAAACAGAAATTTAATCCATTGTTTCCTTTGGGTTCTATTCCATTTAGAGTTCACTGTTATTTCTTATAAGCAGACCAAGAGGTGTACACATAAAGTTATCATTCATTTCACAGTTTTGGTGATCTGTTGTGCATCATGTACTGTATGGTACATCTTTGCTGATAATGCGAAAACCAAATATATATTTTTTGCATTAACTTCAACATCGTATTTACTGACTCACATTGTTTGTGAGTCTGTAAACATTGAAAAACTATTGGAAAACCGTCAAGTTATGTGCAACATTTCAGACTGAAATTGGGGAAATTATTCATATTTCAGTTTGATTGAGTCGTCATTTCCCTAAACAGCAAATAGTACAATACTAAAATTGTTTCATTTATGCATTTTGGCCTGTGCATACAGTATATCGTATATGATGACATTAGCTGTTCTATTTACATGTACATATACAGAAACCTTTTTTCAGATGGCTATCTATGGCACACTGCATTCTTTGATGTTTCCTTTAAGAGACGTGGATATCTTGTGTACAGATATTCCGCCATGAGCTAGTTTTTGTTGTTGTTTTTAATTATAATGGTGTTACCAAAAAATCAATATTTGTTACTTTCATCCTGCGTAAACCTGCATTGGTGCTATATAATGAATAAAAGCCACTGAGGTTTCTTTACAATACAAAAATGACAGTAGAGATCATGCTTTAGAGGCCGTTAAGGCCTTTAGAATCCTTTTTTCCTCCTTTCTTTCATTTTAATCGCAATGTATTGCAAAAGTGTCAATATTTTATTTATTTTTTTATGGTTTAGTGTCTTGACACGAAGCTAAAAACGTCACATTTAGAAATGGTCTGTAAAGGTGCAGTAGAGCTACCAGTGTCTCTGCCTTGGCCTGCAGGGCCCTAATGTTTTATGGAGGACCCTCAATAATGCATGGTCTTTGATAATAATTTCGCAACCGTGAGTACACTACATACTCAAAACTGGCTTTGAACTGTGACTGTGATACACATTGCCCATGGTGGAATACCTGTGTAAAGCATTTGTAGCTTGTATCTTTGTGGATGTGTTCT
Source organism: Pundamilia nyererei (assembly GCF_000239375.1). Classification (NCBI taxonomy): domain Eukaryota; kingdom Metazoa; phylum Chordata; class Actinopteri; order Cichliformes; family Cichlidae; genus Pundamilia; species Pundamilia nyererei. Next base: position 2,017,392 of record NW_005187467.1, on the reverse strand, counting down.
CAGTGGTATATGAATTACAACAGGTTCTTTGGCTTTTTGCAGTCTGAACTGTGCATTGCATGCCACTGCATTGATCCATTCCTCTCCCTTTCTACACCAGAAAAATGTACAATGATTCTTTTGGTGCTTTCACTCCCAACACCTACCCATACTGTATGCAACATACTGCAACACAGAGCCATTTCCCTTGGGCGTGTTGAAAATCATTGTGGGACATGTAGGAACTCAAAAGAGCTGTAGATGTTGACGAGCCAGGCTGATGGTGGATACAGCAAAATAGTACATTATGCATCAGACATAAAATATTGACGTTTGACAGTGAAATAACATCTAAATTTAGATTTATTTTTTTTCTTTCTTTCTTTCTGACGAAGGAGTTCCTTGAGGGGTTTAAAACATTTGAGAGTATTGCTTTGTGCCTTTTTACATGTATTGGCTCAGAGATTACTATATGCTTACTGTGATGATATTTGTACAATAAAATATGTATCTTTTCATGAGGGAATGATATATTTCATTCCGCACAGTCTTCTCTTCCATAGTTTACATTGTCAGCTCAGTTACAATGTAATTTATTTATTTATTTTATGTTATTCCAGTTCTCGGTATACAAGTCATACATTCTTTACACTGAAAATGCATTAATATGCTTATTTAAAACGACTCCATTTACAAAGCATGGGGATAGCACTATATCTTCATGTGTATTGTAATCTTTCAATTACTCAAATAGTGAAAATACAACATACTGAATGCCACAAATGGGAAAAGAATAACATCTCTTGCATAAAACTGCAAATATGTTGGGATGTCTTATGATCAGTAGTACATAATATCATCAAAAGAGTAAGAATAAGGGACAAGGGAAGGACTCAATAGTAAATGACCGTGATCTTCGAGCCTTCTAGCAGCACAGCAATAATCCTGTAGTGGAAATTACTGCGTGGGAGCACTTCCAAAAAGCATTATATCATTTTGCATCACTTAGTCCGAGCCTTTCAGTTAAATGCTCGTTAGTGTCTTTGGTTTGTTTTTGTTTGTTTTTGAAACGTATGGCGTGTAACTATTGAGCAAAGAAAAACGATTGTGTTGATGCATTAAGAATGGTCTTAAAACTGTCAATTTCTTCCCTAAGACTCATACGACACCTGATCACTGGGGAGATTGGCATTTTAGGTAGCCTCCCTAGTGGAGGAAGAACACTCAGAAGAACTTGTCCTTTTGCTTAGGGGCAGTTAATGCCAACTGACATATCCATTGCCACCTGTGGCCAGGGCCAAGACATAGCCTACAGCAGCTGTAACATCAGTGGAGGAATTGCCCAGCTGTCTTGATAAAACAGACAGGAGGAAAAAAAACCAAAGATGATGTCCAGAGGAGAGCCTTTACTTCCTGTATTAGTGCCTTCACACAGTCCTAGATTTCTTTAGCTCACAGGTTGATGAAAACTGGCTTCAGGTGTGTTATAAATAAACTCAAGAAGGTGGCAAGGATAAATTTTGCTGTTTATTCTCTTAAACTTCAGAGCACTCGGGAACTTTTCTCACCCACATACAAAATTCCCAGTGATGTAAGGACAAGACTGGAACAAGACTGACATTATCAATATCAGCAATGAACATGAGTAAACAAAGTCAGATGATATCAACATCATGGCCTTCCAGAAGGGTTTTATAGTCTATAGCTCACACGGTGTAGGCAAATTTCAGTTTGTGAAAACAGGGGTGGCGTTTCAAACAGTGGAGAAACCTGTGTCAGTAGATCTACAATGCAGGATCTGTTCATTAATCAGTAATCAGAATCAAGATCAACACCAAGAGAAACTAAGCCATCACCTGTATACGATTTCTGGCCACCTAATGAGGTACAGAATAGATCCTCACAAAGCTGCTCATTAACACAGATATCTACTGTAAACAACCAATCACATGGTAGAAACTCAATGTATTTAGGGGTGTGAGCATTACAATGACCTTGTGAAGTTCAAACCAAGCATCACAATTTGAAAGAAAATGTGGTATTGAATGAGGTGATCTGATTATTTCAGAAACGACTGCTCTCTTGGGATTTTCACACACAACTATCTCTAGTGTTTGCAGAGAGTGGTCCAAAAAAGAGAAAGTATCCAGTGAGTTTCAGTTCTCTGGGCCATACAATCAAGCTATCTCTGAATGCACAACACGTGAAGTCAGAGCTGATGGGCTACAACAGCAAAAGACCACAGCAGGTGTCATTCCTGTGAGCTAAGAACATGGAACTTAGGCTACAACTCACACTGGCTGAGCAAAAATTGGACAAAAGACTGAAACAATGTTTCCTGGTCTGATGAGTCTGTTTCTGCTGTAACATTTGGATAGCAGGGTCAGAGTTTGGTGTCCAAAAAGAGTTTAAGCTGCCTGTGGTGGATATTTTCTGTATTTTCCTTTGGGTCCCTTAGTACTAACTGAACATTGTTTAAACAGTACAGCCTCTACTCAAATGGCCTCCACAGTTATCAGAACTAAATCCAATAGAGGATCTTTGTAGAATTGGAAATTTGCATAATCAAGAATGTACAAATGGTCAATCTGCAGTGACTTTGAGAATATCATCACGTCAATATGGACCAAAATCTCTGAAGAAGTTTACAGGACCTTGGTGTCCAAGGTGGCACACTATACTTGTTTGCCACAAAATTAACTAGCACTTCTGCACCCTTATAGTGTTATATGTTCCACCTACTTACTATTGTAATTTGTGACCATGAGATCTGAAAAATGGACTGGTCAACTGGTGTAAAATTAAAAGTTTTGATACACACCCTGTACAATAATACTGAGAAAAATAAATGAATTAAAACAATTAGCAGTAACTAAATCTCATTGAATACTAAAACTGTAGTCACCATTTTCATTACAGTATTCAGCATTAACATATGGGAAATAAAAGGTTTCAACTTTGGTTTGTGCACTTTTTGCACAATAAACACTTAAAGTCAAATCCATGCAGTGCGCAATGTTTGACTTTCTCACTAATCTCCAACTAAATGAAGTATAGGTTTTGTGCTTTTAATATATGAAATATTAGTACAATTCAATAAAGTAGTGTACACAATCCTCTTGGTTGAGTGCAGGGAAGAAAGTCTGTTTTTGACTGGTGGTGCTGAGGTGTAATTCTCTCCTTAACATTTCAAGTTCACTTGTGTGGGAGGCTTGTTATTCATGCAGATGTCAGAAGAAAAAGCACTCTCTCACTTTCTCTCTCTCTTTCTCTCTCTCTCTCTCTGCTGCCCTAATTCCTAGGCAAGTGCTGCAGTGTGCTTGTTCTGTTGGCAGTTCATGTCTTATTGTTTGCTACTACTTTAACACCTACATAATGTATTTCATTAAAATCTGCTGTCAGTCCCTGTCTGTTCCACTTCATCCCATCACTCAGGGTTTTTTCCCCCCCTTATTTATTCGTTTTTATTTATTTATTTTTGTTGCCATCATCTTCCGTCTCTGGTTTGTCTTTCTTTTACTGCCAGGAATTCAATTATCCTGGCTGTTGTTTTATGATGTTGTCATGACACCCAGTGACGGATTCATTATCTCATCTCCTTTCTGGCGTGTCTTGATAGTAGCATCAGGTCTGTTATCAGAAAAGTTCCACCGAGTGTGTTCTGTTTTGCTAAATGCGCGCAGTCCGAAGATTTCAGCTTGTTTCTCCTAATTAAGTGAAAGATGAGGAAAAGATGAAATGAACAAACAGGCATTTGAAAGGTGGCAGAATAAGACAGTAATTTAGATATTGTTTTCACAAACACGAATTAAACAGCGATGAGCGAGTGATGAATCTGTTTATTATAGTCTCATTTGTGTGCGAGTTGAATAGCTCTTGGTATTGGTTCTAACACCAAGTTGAAACATTCATATTGTTATGAAGAACTGAGATTTAAATTCTAATGATGAAAATGTATCCTGGTGAATTCATTTTGCACAAATTGAAAGGGCGAAGCTCAAATGAAAGCTACTGGATTTGGGGCAGATTCTTGGGTTATAAGATGATTGTCGCTTGGTGAAATTTAGCTCTCTTTAAAACAGGAAAGTAAGTATCTTCTGGTCAGGTTATGAAAAAAGTGTGATCTCTATCTTTTTATTTTTCTATCTTGTTAAAAATTGCACAAAACCCTAAATGCACCTTATATAGGACAGTAATAATAGGGTCTTTTGATTCAAAGACTGTGCCTTTCCGTTCATTATGTACCTTTTTTAATAAAACTTTCTGTGTTGCAGGAAATGAGTTTGGCCATCCTGAGTGGTTGGATTTCCCCAGAGAGGGCAACAATCAGAGTTACCACTATGCCCGGCGGCAGTTTAACCTGGTAGATATGGATCACCTGCGCTACTGTCAGCTCTATGCCTTTGACCGGGACATGAACCGTACTGAAGACAAGTACGGCTGGCTGGCAGCTCCACCTGTAAGAACGTCACACGTTGACTGTACAGTAGGCTTTATGCACGCAATGTGATGAAACGGCAAAAAAAAGAAATCGCTGCAGCAACTTTTCAAACACATATACAATAATAGCCTGTCGTTTCTCAACCAGCTGTTTATAAGTCTGATAAAGGTTTATTTTCTTCAAGATTAAATGTAGTCTCAGCTCACTATCTTCACATACCTGTAAAGTTTCCCTGCACACATTAGAGTTCATTTTGTAAATGTCTTGTTTTTCTGGCTGCTGTCAGGTTGAACAGTAATAGATTTCCTGAATCTTGTGTCTTTGCCTGCGTTTGAAGCCTCTGGGAGAAGGAAAAAAAATGTGTTTTTTTCTCTTGAGGTGCTGGTAGCAAAGTAATGGGATAATGCAAATGGAGACTTTGGCTAAATTGACAGGGATTAGAAGTGAGTGTGTGTAATTGATTCAAAAATACCTTCCCTCACATCCCTGGGAATCAGTCCCCAGATTAAAGCTACTTCACCTTGCTATGTTACACTCTGTCCTGCGGAGTGCTGCTCGACAGACATACAAATGCAGCAGAGTAGAAAAAAATATCAGAGGGCATAATTAGAGACATGCCTGGTTCACACGGATAATTTCTGCATATTGGCCTATCAGTCAAAAGTGTGTTCTGAGTTACTGGAGGCTCCTACATCCTTTAGAAGTAGATGAGAGACAGAGCTTTGGAGGTAAGGCAAAGGAAAAGTACAGCCTTACTGATTTGTGTGCTGCCTGCTGGGTAAATGAGAAGGAATGCTGATCGTAAATGATGCTACTGGCAGGGAAAGTGAATACATTTGGCACGAGAGCTGACCTGCGGCATACTGTGAGTGCTGTTTTTCTTGGTTCTGTGCATTTAATGTAAAATCATACAGTAGGTCACAGCTATATAATGTACACTTAAGACATCTCAAACATAAATGATGTTCTGTAATAGCAGTTGTGCTGTGCTCTACAGCCAGATTTAGCAGTATGTGTCTTATGGAGGGTCAAAGAGCATGTATATGTGATTAGACTTTCACTTTGTGCGTTTTGTTGCCAAACAAATATCTGAAAGGTTGTTGAGATGTATTTATGTCAAGAACACTAAGGAACAATCTGGCTTTCATCTGGCTTTCTTTAAATAGTCATTTGATTGTCTCAACATACTATAGCAATCAAAGGAGCTTGCAAAGAAAAGCGTCTGGACTTCTTTAAGTTACTTGAAGACGTTTCACCTCTCATCCGAGAAGCTTCTTCAGTTCTAAGGTCCTGTTCGACTCCCATCACCCTCTGGAACACAAACTTGGAGTAATTAGGACCCTACACCACCGGGCAGGACATGTTCCCTCTAAGCCTGAAGGAAAAAAGAAGGAACACACACATGTAAAGGAAGCACTCAAAACGTGCGGCTATCCTAAACGGGCGTTCTTAAAGTCAGCAAAGAGGCACAGAAAAGAAGATCAGACACCAGCGTGGGAGGATAAGAAAGACAGACGCAACAACATTGTCATCCCCTATGTAGCCGGTGTATCAGAAAAACTCAGGAGAGTTTTCTCCCTGCACGACATCCCAGTTTATTTCAGACCCAGCAACACGCTCAGACAAAAACTGGTTCACCCGAAAGACAAAACTCCAAAACACAGACTTAACAATGTGGTGTATGCTGTACAGTGCAGCGAGGAATGCTCAGACCTCTACATTGGAGAGACCAAACAGCCACTTCACAAGCGCATGGCACAACACAGAAGAGCCACCTCCACAGGACAAGACTGAGCAGTCCATCTGCATCTTAAGGTTAAAGGACACTCTTTCGAGGATGCCAATGTTCACATTTTGGACAGAGAGGACAGATGGTTTGAAAGAGGAGTGAAAGAAGCCATCTATGTCCACTGTGAGCGACCATCTTTGAACAGAGGCGGTGGTTTACGACACCAACTCTCTGCCATCTATAATCCAGTTTTGAGATCCCTTCCCAGACGCCTTAACGCCCACTCACATCCTGGGCCATCTGATCTCAGGAATTCGCATGATAAGGTGGGGCCAGGTTTCACAATGAACACACCCGAAACTCTGGCTGATTGGGACCCACACCCAGTTTCACACCTTGGCTCAGGCGATTAGAGGATCATCAGGGGGTCCTTTTGTCCCTCTGTGGGGGGGTACTCCCACTAGGTTTATATCTGGGACTCTCCACCATTTGACCTTAGAACTGAAGAAGCTTCTCGGATGAGAGGTGAAACGTCTTCAAGCAACTTAAAGAAGTCCAGACGCTTTTCTTTGCAAGCTCCTTTGACTATGATGACCTGGATGACTGAGAACCTTCACAGACATACTATAGCAATATTATCTTGGGGAAAAATGTCTTGGACTCCACTTTTTTCATTGCTCTCAATGCACATAACATAATAAGGACAAACATTGAATATAACAACACCAATACAGAATATTACCAGATTTATACATGCAATGGTGCAAAACTGCTAGAATCATTATGGAATAAATAAGGGATGGATAACTGGTTACTGTATATACAGTATTTACATGATGTCTTGAGTTGTAGGTTGCAGAAAGAAACTCTACAGATATCTGATTTTGGATTTGTTTAACTCTTGAATGGAGGGCAGGATGTTAGCAAATTTTTAATCCTCACTGTCCGTTTTAGTCTGGTTTATCAAACGGGTGATCCTGATACTGCGAAACACGTCCACTGGCAGCAAACTGACAGATTTGGTGAGAAATGATAGCCTGTCTCTGCTGCTATAATCTAAGTCTATAAATCAACTAATCAGAATATGTACTAACAAAAAAACCAGCAGACATCATGCGTTTGAAGATATACGAGACATCGTTTTCAGATTGGCCACCATTGAGTCCATATAAGCCCTATATTTCTCAATAATACAATGTTCTTGTTTTCAGCAATATATACTCATGAATTTGATGCCAGAAACACATTAAAAATAGTATGGGGAAATGGGGCATGTTTATCACTGTGTTGTATCACGTCTTCTTTTCTTACTACTTGTACAGGAAGCCGTTCGAAATATGAGGAGACCACTTGTTTTCAAAGTTTTTATTATTAGATTTGAGGCATCCTTTGTTGGCTCTGGATAATATCAAAATATTTGTCACTGAGTGACAGGTATGAATTTCAGATCTTAATATGGAGCTGTGCTTTTGTAGTACATGCAAAATGCAGTTTAGCACTATCCTGCTGAAATAAGCAAGTACTTGTGTAGAAAAAGCAGCGTATGTTGCTCCAAAATATAAACATGTGGTTTAACATTAATACATTTAATTAATATAGCATTAAAATCTTCAAAGTAACCAATGCTCTATGCACGAATGCATCCCTATGCCTTCATGGATGCTGCCTTATATACATATGTATGTATGCCTGTCTTTTACTTGTAATAGCATGTAGCATTACATCAGTTAGTCAGTACTTGGATAAAATGGTACACACAGATATTATCTCTAAAAAAAAGAAGTTTCTAAGTAGAGGCGTTAATCAATATAGGCATTATGTAAAACTTAAGCTACTCATAAGATATTGAGTAAGTGCCCTGAAGACTAGACAAGAGATAATAAATCAGCTCTAGTGGTTTGTGTGGCTGACCCTGTGTTCCAGTGTCTGTGCACACAGAAACAGCTGAGACAAGAAATTCTTATTCACAGAATGAAACAATATCACAAAAAGAACATCAGAACATCACTCGCAGATAAGGCCAATAAGTGTTCAGAGATTCTGCTATAATAACCAGATGAGGCGAAATCCTTTGTATGGCTCATCAGTGACATTGCCAAGGTAATTGTTCTTAGTGGGGAAAATTCTATAGCTCGGTTAGTTCAATATTTCACTGTAGTGGAAGGATCCAAGGGCATTTTGTAGTTAAAACAAGAAGCATAAGCTGATATGTCAGCAGTTCTCCTTTTTGTCCCTGGTGTAAATGAACTAAGCAGAAATGGAAACATGCAGGGACTTTGCTGAAAAGTGAGATTTGTGCATATGTCTTTGAAGATGTGCATCTGTGAGTTTTAAAAGGCCAAAGTTTTTGGGCTTGAACTAAAACTCCTCTTCCTTGAGGTGTGCAGCTCTGAATGTATTTTACGATAAAGCAGCACTCACTAGCAAATAAAGCAAAAATAATTTATAGCTCTGACACCAACCATTAGAAATACCCAAGATGCTTTTAATCGCTTGCAATGAAACTTTAGTCAGTCTTTGATGGAAATCGTAAAAATGGTCTATAAATCCAGCAAATCAGAAAAAATGCACTTTGCATAGTTTTTTTTCCTAATAATAAGGTCATTGGAATCAGCAGTTTGGACGTGAGGCAGTGATTCATTCACATAGTTTTGAATAGAAAACCTTGGGGGCAAAAGTCAAATCATTATTTTTGCCTTTTCCAGCAGCAGGTTACATCTTCAAATGTATTTTCGATGTCTCCTATCTCTCCGGAAACGGAAAATGTTTGCCTGTGGCATATCCAAAGTTAAATCCAATTTTTCTGCCAACTGCGCTGGGTGCGCTGGACTGCAGCTGACTTAATATAAGTTCTAGCGAAGAAAAGGGAGCAGAGAAGAGGATAGCATTTTGTGCAAATATTGGATTTTAGCAGTGGACTAGCAAAAATTTACTCATTCAGATTGCTGACTTCAAAAATAAGCTCTTATTGCCTGGCTAAGTTTCAGTCAAAACAGCTCCCAATCAGGGGGATCCTGCTGGCAGTGACAGAAATTTGACAGACTGTGACCTAATGTCATACTAGAGGGTTTTGCTTTCATATCGGGGGACCATTTATTGGCCTCCTAAATAGGTATTTTTCTTGTTCCACACTTGAAAATTATTACATTATAATTTTTATTTTTCCATGAACATTTACAGATTAGGCTATAATCAGAATATATTCCTAAACTACGAAGACAGATGATTACATTGTCATTTAATGCTTATTTTTATTTATGACTAGCTCTGTGTTCTAATTTGGTCAAGACTTCATGGCTTCAGATTAAACTGCCGGTCAGTGAAACTTGGCTTTACTTGGAATTTGCAGAGTTCTCATGTAGAAATGGACTTGGGAAAAGACTCCAGACTGTCAGCTCATTTCTTAACCTCCATCCTCTCTGCTGGTCCAGTTGTCGGGGTGCTTATCTTCTCGTTCAGCCGTGAATTTGCTGCCTTGAAATTGGCTTGGGGAACAAGGCACTAAAAATAGGGGGTGGGGTGACATTGATAATCTCTGCTAATGACACGTTAACAGTAGCTCGCTCCACAGGAGAGTGGCGGCTTTATCATGTGCAGCTGTCTAGGGCTGACAGTGTCTGCCTTGCGCTACCCAGGGCCGCTGCTTTCTGCTGATGATTGCCACCCAAAATTTGATGTGGGAATGTCTCTTAGTGTGTTTGGAAATGTGTAGTCCACTGATATAATGTGCTCCATTATAATTCTCTAAATCCAAGATGAGAAAGGTAATGACTATTCATGAAGAAATACTTTATTAGCTTTTCTTTCTCTCTCCTCTCCCCCTCCAGGCCTTTGTCAGTGCCAAGCATGAAGAGGACAAGGTCATTGTGTTTGACAGGTCAAATGTGCTCTTTATCTTCAACTTCCACCCTAGTAAGAGCTTCCAGGACTACAGGGTGGCTGTAGAAGCTCCAGGAAAGTATCCTTCATATGTCTTTTTTTAAATTTTATTTTAATTTTAAATCTTCAGACTGTGGCTTTCCTTTGTTACACCACAGTGCACACTTACAGTGCCTCTCAGAGTAATGTTGTCCTTGTTAGTTAGTTAGTTCCTTTATATAATAACACGACTAATCTTTTGAGCTTGACAAATTACTAACTGACAATATTTCAACCAAGACAGTAATTGACTGTTAAAAGGGAGACTCAAACACAAAGCTGGGAAATACACGATCCACCCTGCACAGCTTGACTTTGAAAGCTCACAGAGAATATATGATCTGTTTTGGGATTGTGCTTCTTTTGTTGACATTATTTTACCCTGCTGGATACATCCTCTCAACTCTGGCTATTCTGTAAAACTCAAGCACTGCCAGTAATTCCATTCTCCATTTGTACTAAAAATGGATGTACTA
>NW_005187467.1:1972657-2000195 GCF_000239375.1 Pundamilia nyererei | reverse complement strand
CCGTAGTGCTGCATTAACATCATCTAGCAGACCTTCTGAGGGTACTTCACGTAATCTTGGTAACCGGCTACCCTGTGTGCAGGGATTTAGAAATCCCCTGCACACAGTGGAAGCCCTGTGATGTCCCTGTAGATTAAGGCAACAGAATAGCCAGTTGGATCCCAGATTGCACATATGCTCACCTACTGTGTAGCAGACTATTTTTATAGTTGCTGATTTCCGCATGTTGGCTATGTCGTAGGGTAGTGGAGAGTTTGCATGTCATCTCACTGTGACTGTGTGAGCTTTATGTGGGGACCCCAGTTTTCTCCCACAGTCGAAAGACATGCTTGTTAGCTTAATTGGTGAATTTTTGTCTGTCTGTCTTTGTTAGCCCTACGATAGCATAGCAGCCTGTCTAGGATGTACCTTGTGTCTCACCCAGTGTCACTTGGGGGATAGGCTCTAGCTAGTACACTCACAGCCCAATGACCCTACTGGGACAAGTAGTTATATGCATGGATGAATGGATTATAAGCTGTGCATGAGTTTCTAAAGCTACATCACCTGCAATATCAACTACTGACAATTTTGAAAGAATAACACAGCTCTACCATAAAAATCCCATAAGTGCATTTAATAAGAGAAGATTTTAGACTGAGAAGTGGATCAGACTTGTTAAAAGTAAATGCATCCTGTAAAGACTCACAGTTTTAATGGCAGTGTTTCCTCTAGAGCTAGGACTTTTGTAATATAATTTTAGCAGTTGCTGTTGAGGGGAATATGAGTTGGTTGTTTATAGTAGTGTTGTTATGCTATTAGAGAGAAGTAATAGCAGAGCCCAGTGATTCAGAAAGCATTCTCTTTAGCAGTATTGGCTGTCAGAAATTTAATGAGTCCCACAGTTGTGATTACAGCAGGCTTAATGATCAGGAATGTGAGCGGGGACAGGAAGCTGACAGATTTGTATTTATTATAACGGACATCACTCCCTTATGAGGCCCACTGCAGCTCACACCAACAGCTTCCCGGATGGATATGAAGCTCTGATGCATTTCCAGCTACGACTTAAATGATGTGATAGTGAGTCAAAATGCAAGACAGAGTTTGGTAGGTTTTTTCTGTATGCCAGCAGCAGATTACACATGAGAAATTCAATCAGATGGTAATGATTCGATTGACTGGTATTAAACAGGAGTTATTCTTATTATTTCTACATCATTTTTATTTTATTTAGATGGATAAGTGGTTGCCTCTGGCTAAATTAAATAATGAAGCTCTGTCAAACTGTAATAGAACATCATAAATAGAAAACACTATTATCGCAATCAAATATGTTTTCTATGCGAATTGTACAGTATTTTGCCAAGCTATGTTATTTGTACTTATTATATAAGGTCACATACAGGGAATGATTAGGTGACATTGTCTTAGTAGCATAAATAACACAGTGGCAATAACGTTTTTGCCATCGAATTGATTGTAAGAGTTAATGAACACATTATTAAATGTGAATAGTAAGAAAAGACATTAATCAAGTTTATTCAATTATTAAAAACCAACAGAAGTGACATCGAATATTTTAACATCATCCTTTAATTGTAAGCGTGTTTGATGTGCAGTAATTGTACGTTCTGCTTTGTGTTTTTACTTTGCCTTGATGGGGTGAATCTTGGGCAAAGCACTAATAGCCTTGCTTCACAGTGTCGGCAACATCGTTTTTGAGGGTTTATTTTCATTTAGATGCAACCACATCTTTTCCTCCTGGTGCTTCTTTTGATGTTTAAGGAGCGGCCTCAGACACTGGGTGGGTTGAGAGGAAATGCAAATAAATGTGAGGGCAAAGCTTTGCCTGTCATTATACAGAGAGGCGGTAAACACATAAAGGCAAATGTGCTGTGTGTGTGAGGAAGGTAAATGTGCCGTGTGTATGAGGAGATGCAGATCCTCCGATGGGAATGTGTGCAGGGGATCCAATTAGGCTAGAAGACAGATGAAAGTGCCACTCAGAGGCAGAGGAGGTAAACAAGACAAGCTCAAAGAGTCCAAAAGTGCTTTTTCATTACACTCAGCCGTCATATACTTAAACTTTCTTCTACCTGTGTGAGGGTCAGGGATGTCACAGTGGAGCTCTACTCCACTGCGGTATCTGGAAATAATAGCTAGATGCAGGTGACCATGCTGTGCACTAGTGAAAATTGATCCAATACAGGATGTCATTTCCTTTAGCAATACAGCAAGTACCATATTATATCAGAGGGTGTTCCTCTCTAGCAAAAAAAGACCTTCTGTGGCCCTCGGTCTCATGTTGCATGGCTGCGTGGCATTTAAATTGATCTTCAGGTGCTTATTCTTTCCGGCATCTTCCATAATTATGTTATTAGTCAGTTACAAAAATAAGCACTATGTTACCTTAGTTGCAGTACTCTTGAAATATATCACCGGTTCTGGGTAACTCTGGGTGAAATAATTACATGTTTCAGTATAGTAATCCATCAAAATCCGAGCCTCTGTAACCGCAAGACGTCGTCAGATTTTTCTTAGACTAACTTTCTAATTGTTCTCTTTAGGATGTGTGTTTTTGTTTCTCTCTCAGAAGAACTGCAGTGAAAGTAAAGCGAAGCACTTCGCCTATAAAATTGTTGGCCATTAAAATGCAGTCAATGTCAGGTTTTTCGACAGCCACTCAAACCGTTTGAGTGAGGTTTTTTTTTCTTTTCTCTCCGAATCGTGGTGGACACGTTCTTCAGGCAGTGGTCTTTATCTGGCTGGTTAGAGTATTTGAAATCCCAGTTGGATCCCGTCACGAAAGCTGTACCTGTCAGTGCTGATTGGTCTTTGATTTACACTGTGCCAATAGGCAGTTGCAATTGTGTCAGGTCATCATTTTTACTTTCCTGTCTGAGCTGCTCCTGGAATGCCATTTGGGATAATTCAACTACAGGTGTAGTGACACTAAATGACTAACTATGCATGAGCGAAAATAACATGCTCTGATGTTATCTATAATATTCCAGGTAAGGTTTCTGAAAAAGGAACTATACATCTATTTCTTTTTAATGCAGCTCTCTGCAGACTGCTTTAAGATAAATGGCGATGTGGCTGTGTGGTATTCCATTAGGTTGTAACTCTAACGGATATCATCCACAGACATCCTCATCAGTCTGGTGGCTTAATCTCTGATTCCAGAAGATGTTCAAATGGTGTAGACAGATAGAGGAGCTTCTTTATTTCAGACATTAAAAGAAAATTAAATCCTCTGGTTTTATTTTTGTGGTGTTGGCCATCATTTCTCATATTTATGATAACATTGTACTCAATAAGGTAATCCTTGAGTTCTGGAAACATACTGATTACTATCAACGGTATACTGAGGCAAGAAATGTGAGCAGCCAGGTGATAAGAGAGGCTATAAACAAGCCAAGCAGTTTGAATAAATTGTTTACAACTATAAGGAAAATAAACTACATTTCATCTGCATCCCACTAAACCTCTGTAACATGTGCTATGGTTTTATGCTGCAACCTTTTTGGGTACAGTTTACTGTAAGGGATACACTGACAGGAATACATAAGTCACCTACCTACTGCACTTGTCTGTTAACCACACTTATTTAAGATGTTCATAAAGTCCAGTTAGACAGTTCAGTCATCCAGAATCAATGACTTTCCTGTTCAGTATATAAAGTATTTTATTGTAAAGACTAAACTCTAAAAATGTACAATTTACAAGGTGATCCCAGAGTTCAGTACACGACCTGAGTGTTAGTTCAGGTAATAATTGTGTTCTATGGTTCATGAAGGGAGATTAATAATATTTGAGTACAAAAATGATGTTTTCTTTAAATTGTAAACAATCCTATGCTTCAAAGCCCTTGGGAACAGCATATTTTCTTTCCAAATGTGTAATAGACATTTCTTTTATATATAATGATAACTTAAGAATGAAAAATAAATCTTTGTCACTTTATTAAAAGTGTGACAAATGTGTTGGATAATCCCCAAGTTTAAGAATGAAAGTAAATGATTAAAAAAAGTACAAAACCAAATTTTGCTGGAGACTCTTTAAACATACTTTTAAGCGCCATGTTTTTTGGGGGTTTTTTTTCAGTACGTAGTCATCAAATTTAAACATAATTTATGATTTTTATCTATTTATTTTATTTTTTAGCAATATTCTTTAAAGCTTCTACTTTGCATCAGATTTGGTTTCAGCTGCTAGTTGGCTCGAGCTGCCTCAACACTTTCGGTCACAAAGGAATAATTTCTTCCACTCTGATGAAACTTACACCAGCTGAGCAGCAAGCAGGGTAAAAATCGACTCTGAAAAGGCTAGATACACTATTTAGAAGGCTTACAAGGCCATGCCGCATTCTTCAGATGTGCACATGCAGCTTGCTCAGCTCTTGTTTACCCTCGCCAGGGTGCTATTACTTTCATATGGCCTGGGAAAAAAAAAAGACGAGTTGATGGAGAAACTAAGTGGTAGCTTGGTCTGCAATCGCAGCCATGGCGAGATTGTTTTCAGGTCATCAATGACTCGAATCATCTAGCTTCAGACTGCCTTTCTGCTCATTGGGCAAAATTGATTGTGTTCTTTAATCTTCTCCTTTATTCACAGAGGCTGTATTGATTAAAATACTGTAAGCTGTTGTTGCAGCCATCTGTAGCCACTAACAAAGATGTAATCGCTCAAAGCATCCAACTACCAATTTGTGCCAGTTTTCACTTCCTTTCAGAGAACTTTGCCAGGGAACTGTGAATTACTTTAACTGTGCATTTTCAGCATACACACTGTGCTGTGTGTGTGTGTGTGTGTGTGTGTGTATGTGTGTATGTAATTTTGTATGTGTATATAAAGGAAGGAGTACTGCAGTGCTGCTTGCACTCCAACTCAGTTTTGAAACATGCTAGTGGAATATTTACAGTTCACATCCTTATTACATTCACTCACTTGGGAAGTTTTTTGGTGTTATTTGTATTAGAAAGATTAAACTTTCACATTTCACATCACGTATCTTAGTTTCCTGGGCGCATTATAATGCCTGAGAGAATATGTCTATGTTTTTTCGATAGGTATTGCAACGCTTCTATTGCAAAATGAATTTGCTCTGTCAATAAATCACCATAGTGGCAAGTTGAGCAAGGGAAGGTGTGGAGGAAGGGATCTTTCTCTTGAGCAAAAACAATGCACAGAGGAGAGCTTCTTTTTAATCATCACTATCAAAGCAGACAAGCAGACAGCAAAAGCAGAATTTTCCAGGCTCTTGGGCAGAATGAGGCAGCGTTTGAGGATCATGCTTAAACTCAGGAATGTCGCCTACGGGTAGATAAGGTGATTATTCAGCCAGCCAATTAGGGGGCTGTTTACATGTTTATCCCATTGTCCTGTTTTTTTCCCTTCCCTATAGTACCAATCTTTATAGCTGCCAACCCTGCGATACACAATAATATGCACAGATGTTTACAGGTGTTTACATTATGCATGGAGAATCAGGGTAGACATGGTATCTACTAAGGATTTCTGGCTGGTAAGAGTAAGGCTAACCTTTGCATGTTGGGAAGTTTTTAAATTAGAAGCACAGTACTTTGCAAAAGTCTTGGGTCACCCCTCATTTTATATTTTGCTAGGAATCACTCACTATGTGTTAATAGACCTCTCTGCACTGAATCATACTTGTTATTCATCTCTGGCTCTCTTCCACAGCGTGTCTTTTTATCCTGTCTTCCTTCTCTCACCCCAACCGGTCACGGCAGATGGCCGCCCCTCCCTGAGCCTGGTTCTGCCGGAGGGTTCTTCCTATTAAAAGGGAGTTTTCCCTTCCCACTGTCGCCAAAGTGCTTGCTCATAGGGGGTCATATGATTGTTGGGTTTTTCTCTGTATGCGTGATTGTAGTGTCTACCTTACAATATAAATTATATTATATTGTTGTGATTTGGCACTGTATAAATACAACTGAATTGATTTGAAAATGGGTTGAGTGGAGCATGAAAGTCAATATTTGGTAGGACCATCACCTCAAGGCAGCCTGAATATTCTTAGGCAAGCTTTGTTGCAATTTCTTTAAGTAGTCCTCAGGAATAGTTTAACAGGTTTCTAGGACTTTCAAAGCTATTCTTTTAATGATGCCTGTCTTTTGTTCAGCTCTCTATCACAACCTGGCATCCACATATGTGGACATCACATTTTGGGTTATGTAGACCAAAATACTCAATTTTGTTTTACAAGGGCCTGATATCCACTTACGAGGACATTATACTGCTACTGTTCTATCAAAATTTTAAACGAATATCCTCATATGTGGCGCTTATTTTTCTTAAAAACAAAAATAAGCTAAAAAATAAATAAATCTGGTAATTCCTTGTTTTGACGTTCTTGGGCCCCAATCAGCCCAAATATCGAAGAGAAATTAATAATGCATGCCGTGGAAGAGTTCGGGTCTTAGGTGGTTAATGTAGAGATCTGGGGAGGCCAATCAGTGACTGTAGTATTCCATTGTGTGTTTTTGTATCCTGATATGATTGTATTGGCAGTGTATTTAGGATCATTATCATGCTAAAAAAAAATGTAGCTGTTGCCAATCAGACACTTTGCAAATGATATTCCATGTTGGTTCCAACTCATTCCTGCATTTATAATTACATAGACTTTGACAAGACCTCAAACAGCTGAAACGCAGTCCCAAACCATGTTTTACAGATTGCTGTAAATACTCACTGTTGTACCTCTCTTACAATCTCTTCTGTGCTACTGATGATGATTTGAACCAAAAATTACAAATTTTGACTTATCACTTAAGACCTGTTGCCACTTCTGGCATACTTTAGACTCTTCCTCCCTATTCCCTTAAGAATGTTTTCTTGACAGCCACCCTTCCATTGAAACCATTTCTGATGACACTTCAGTGAAAAGTAGATGGATCAACTAAAAGGCCAGATGTATCTCTCAGGTCCTGTGTCAAACCTTAGCTGGATTTCTTTCCCTATTTCTGAAGGATATGGCTTTTAGAAACTGTTCATCTGCTGTAGACAGTTTTGTAGGCCTGCTTGTTCTTTTTGTTCTCTGCTTGTCCAATGTCCTTTATTTTTTCAAGGACGTGGACAAGTATGCTGTTTTCAGCGAGTGACACTTTAGGAATTACTTTGTTGGTGCAAAGAGAGCTATTTTATGCCTGTCAAACTATGTTGTCTTTGGCATTCAGATTCAGTGAAAAGGAATGAGCTGCAAGTGAAAAGGTGTCTAAAGATACAATTTAGTATTGGCCCTTTTTAAGTTTTCTGTTATGTGTAGATACAACAGTGGCCCATCCCTTTAGTTAGGTACCCATTTGAATAATTCATCAGTTCAAGTAATTCAACAAACAAAAACATCTTTCCACTGAAAATGATCAGGTGCAAGGTGTTCAAGAACACTTTAAAAACTTACAAGAAAGTTTGTCTTGTTGGAAGCAAAATATATAGAAATTAAGGGGGACTAAATTCTAAAGTATTGTATATTTTATTTATTCATGCATGTTTGCCAAAGTGCACTTTCTTTCATTTTTTAAATCTAGCTTTTAAAGTATTAAAATATTTTCTGACATTAATAACAGCCCTGCAACTGATCCTGACACCCATCCTTAGTCTTTTTTTTTTTTTTTTTTTTTTGTCAAGTAACAACATGCTCATGTCAAGTAGTTTAAGAAAGAAAAGAGGAGTTTTCTAAAAGTCATGGAGGATTGATTCTGGCTCTTAACAATTTTAATATCACATCAGACGTTAGTTCGACATTTGCTTCAGCTGAAGGGCATAATTATGCATGTAATCAGTTTAATGTTGTAGCATGTATTCTCTACAAAGGTGACTATCTGCTGAAGTAAATACTGAAATGCTCACTAGAGCGCATAGAAAGACTTGCATATTGTATTTCATCCACTATCCTTCCATATTTCTTTGTTTTAAAGAGCATGCAGATTTATTGATGACCAAGTTTAAGCAGCTGCAATAATTCAGCCCAGAAAAGTTTGAGTCATTTTGTACAAGGACAGCACAGAAGGAAGGTAAAGGATTATCCTCACTTTTCAACCATCCATACATACACTACCTGCAGCTTTCCTCTTGACTATTTCTTTAAGGGCATCCAGACGCCTTAACGCCCACTCACATCCTGGGCCATCTGACCTCAGGATTTTGCATGATAAGGTGGGGCCAGGTTTCACAATGAGCTCACCCGAAACTCTGGCTGATTGGGACCCACACCCAGTTTCACACCTTGGCTCAGGCGATTAGAGGATCATCAGGGGGTCCTTTTGTCCCTCTGTGGGGGGGTACTCCCACTAGGTTTAAATCTGGGACTCCCCACCATTTGACCTTAGAACTGAAGAAGCTTCTCGGATAAGAGGTGAAATGTCTTCAAGCAACTTAAAGAAGTCCAGACGCTTTTCTTTGCAAGCTCCTTTGACTACGATGACCTGGATGACTGAGAACCTTCACAGACATATTTCTTTAAGGAAATCTGCGGTTTACTTTGCTGTCTTAGTGCAGTAAAACACAACATCTCCTCACCCTCTCTGATTCCTCACCTGATAAAGACTTAATGTCAGTGTACAAAAGAATAAAAGATAAAATTTATCTTTCACATACAGTGTTTGTATGCTAAAAAACAGAACTGGTTGCAATGTTCAGTACAGTATTTGTTAGTAGCAAATTTAGACAAGTAGCCTCTTGTACATCTGCTAAATACCAACTTGAGGGAGCTCAACAACTTGGCTAACTCAGTGTTATTTAGATATATTTCAATGAGTCTGCAGTGATTTGCTGAGTACTTGACTTAAATCAGTCTAGTCTCTTGTCAAGTTGTAAAACAACAAAATGTGAACAAATCCTAGAGGAGGAGAGAGTATTTTTTATGATTTGTCATGTGTATCTGTTGTCACTCATTTGGATCACTTTTTCTGATTAAATTCATTATTTATGCAGTGCATTAGATAAATTAGACTGTCAGGCTGGATGGTTGAGCCATGGCTGAATCGCTTCTCTATTTATGTTAATTTCAGGCAGCGTTCTCCTCGTGTATTTGGGCTCCGCACTGTCGCTGTGCTGTGCCGCGAGGAGGAGATGAATGCTGATGGATGTGAGGATTTCAATGAGTATAAACCAGCTGAGCACTGCTAAACCAAATCTGCACACCAAAAGCACTAGTGCTAAAACTCCTTCTGCACTTCTTAGGTCTTCAATCTCATAAGCTAGTTTCCCACTGCTATTGCGCCTTAACCTCAATCTTTGCCAGATACAAAATCAAGCTGGATTCAGATGCGGCTCAGTATGGAGGTCACGGACGGCTGGACCACAACACGGAGTTCTTCACACAGCCCGAGCCCTTTAATGGCCGCTCTAACTCCATCCAGGTAAATACCTACGGCATCACATTCTGTGACTTATAAAAGGTTATCTTTTGTTGAATGTCATTATATTTAAATGTAAAGTATTCTACAATTGAAAATCCAGGGCTGTTGTATTTTAGAGTCCACTCTCTACACCACTTTTCAAATAACCTATGCTGTATCACCATCCCATTCAGCATACTATTAACATGCTTTTGAGGTTGTCCGTGCTGAAAAAGCGACAAAATTAAGCATTGCTCAAAAATGTCAGCGTGCATACTAAATCACTGTTGAGTGTGCTGTTGATGGACACCATTGTCCCACAATGCAGTGCACATATGTAGGCTAATGGAGAAGTTGCCCACAGCTGCAAAACATCAAAAGGAGTAGTGGGTGGTGATAAGAGAGCTCTACAAATAGAAATGAAGGATTAAAACTTTTGACAAACATTTTTCTTTCTTGTTGTTGTTACCAAATTAATTTAGCCTGTAGCAATACAAAGTCACTTGTCATAGTTCCTTTTATTAGAAAAGTATAACAAATATTACAAAAGTGCAATTTTGTTAAAATTGGGACTCTATGTGAAATGTGGGAAAGAGAAGAATGTGCTGATCATTTAAGCTCTATATGTGAAAGTCAATAGTGTAAGCACGTTAAATAAAGAAGGGGGTGGGGTGATATTTGGGCAGAAAGACTTCACCTCCTGAATTCCTTTATCTCCTCTCTATTATATCTTACTATAATACACAAAATCTCTGTCTTTGTGTTTCTCAACTCTGACACAATCATGGATTGAGCAACTAAACTTGGCACACAGGTACGTGTTAGGCCCATAAAGGTTTTTCTTTATCAGGTGTTCTGACATTAGCAGTGGGCGTTGGGTGTTGCCTCACACCAACCTAGCAACAGGTTAAAATGTTGTTAAAATTTTGACCATATAAAGTATTTACTAGCCCTTACATAATTACAAAATTTTTTTTTTTCATAAGTGATTAAGTATATCAGTTTTTGTCATCATGAACATGCCACACAATACTGGAGCATGGGTGTGTTCTAGTTATTAAAAGATCCAGAGACATCTCTGTATTTAAGGGACAATGCTGAAAACCTGCACTGAATGTTTGAGATGTTTCGGCCCTCTCGAAAGTGGACTCAGTTGTGTTATGGAAGTCAGTGCATGGGCTCGGGAAGATTTCTGATATCCATAGAACACAGTTTTATCACCACGTTCACACACTGGCCCCACTGTAGCCACTGCAGGTGGGGCAGAGGTGAAATGCATAAATCAAAACTAAGTTGAATGAATGTGTTTTGGGGTTTTTTTTTCCTTTTGCTTTTTTCGGGGGGAGATTGGGGTTTCATACCAGCTTTCAAATACATTGAATTCATCTTGGATCCTTTTATAATTACGGTTTGATGTAAAAACTAAGGTGTTAATGGCACGAGCTTTCTTCATCTTCTGAAGGGGTGTATGCACTGGGACATTGACAGCTCCAGAATGTCAAACGTCAGCTACTCCTAGAATGGTCATTGCGGTAAAATTGCTTTTGAGTGTTTGCAATAGTTTATAACATAAAAGTTATCATTAGGTTTTTTTAAAAAAAACAAAAGAACTGTAAAACTATAAAGGGATATAAATTACCGGCATTGTTGGTTGTTTTTTGGTTCTCTGTCGGTTGCGTTTCTTTTTTTTCCACATTCATCACATTTTGTTAATTGCTCGCAAAACGTGTTGAAAAAGCTGTCTGTGTGTTCATGTTTGGTCCTTTTATGTTTTATGTTTAATTTCACAAATCATTTTAATTAGCCTGAAATGGGTTTTGTAGTGAGAGGATCTTTCGAAGCCTTTCTAATGAGGTTTAAGTGTGCTGGGATGAAAGAGGGCTGCTTGTTCTGGCAAAAAGCCATGGTCTCCCTGGTCTGGGACTCTCAGCTTAACAACAGCAGTATAATTTAGTATCTGGTTCATTAGGATTATTATTTTTTTAATACAATATTTAATACAATATCAAGAAAATATATTACAACATTAAAAAAGAACTGTGCCTCTACCAGGGGCTAGCTCCCATTGTTTGTGGCCTCCACAGTGCTACATTTTGTTTTGTGCATATCATATTTGGCTTCTATGCGTTCACTCCGCTCATGCTGGCAGTTATCCTGGAGTCATTGAACGTTATGTGAATCTGATATCTACAGCTCCTTTCACATTTCACAGCAAACAATGTGCATTATTCATGGCGCTAGAACTTACCTTTTCATGTGCACACCGCTTAAGCTTGCATGGCATCATGGAGGGGAGAAAAATATCTGGGAGAATGAAGCACTGGGCTTCCATCAGGAGGACTGCTTAAGGCTAATACCATGAAATAAGTCTGTCCTTGAAATATAGAAAGAAACACTGATATGCATTTTAAGCAGAGTGCTTGAGGATCTTCCTCTTGTTTACGTCCCCCCTTTTTTCCCAGTTTATTTATTTTTTTATTAAAATGCTGAAAGCCAATAAGATGTTTATTAATAAAGTCAGGAATGAATTAGTGAGGATCAGCGCAGATGGATTGCATGCTACATCTTATGTTAATGATTTCAATTAATGCACAAGGACAGTGATGTCTCTGAGGTGGTCTGCGGAGTCATCATCTCCTCCTGTTTTTGTTTTTCAGTGTGTTTATTGGATTAAACGTTTTGAGGCGGTACTTAAGTCGTTTCACTTGGTACCAGAGTTGACGTAGCACCTGATGAGGTGTTTGTGTATCTGAACTCAACTTGAACTTCTTCAGATCAATACTGAAAGTGTTGCAGTTAATGGATAGAGGATATTACTCGATATTAAGAGTTGGACGGCGCACTTTAATGCATCAAAAATGTGTTTGGCAAAGCTCACACTGCTATTAAGAGCATCAATTCAGCTTTATTTAAGATTCTGTCGACCCCAGTTTAAAAGCCTCTTCTTCTTTCATGCAGACACTGATCCTCCGTCGTATTAACTTAGGTTTCATCAGTTAAGGACGCAAATTCTACAATCTCTTAAATCTTTCCTAACTCTTATTAATTCAAACACTGCTGCTTCACCCACATCCCTCTTGGCCAAAATGTGAAGTTTAGTTAACAAGTCATCTGCTAATTTTGGCACCATCATAGATTAATGGGGAACGACAGGAAGTGAGAGGAATGGAGCCGACAGAGAGGGAGGAAGAAGGCAAGCGGGGACCCTTCTGTACATACTGTATATGCTTTATAGGCTCCTTCGTGGAGATTGCACAGCGAGACTGTAGTCTTGCATAAAGATGCTTTTCTCCTCCTCCTCACACCTACCTGGTTATGACAAGAATAATCAGACAAGAGCCTCTGCGGGGGCTGCGAGAGGTGCCCACACCATCCATGTTTTATTTAACAACTTTTGCTTTCAAAGTCTGCACAAACTTCTTTTCTCCTGTCTTTTTAATGGGTCTGTCAGTTCTCCAGCTTCCTCGTTACAGTGTGATAATAAACTCTCATATCCTCCAAGAACGCATCACACCTCAGACTGAGAATGCACATAATTGGATTAAGCTAGCAGAGTCTTTTGCATCCTGGTAACATGTTAGGCTGTGGCAAGCACCATGTGGCTGTAATACCCTGTGTTTACAAATCTGCTCCTGGACACTTGTCATCCAGCATCTTTTTAGCGCTTTCAGTCTTGTCTGAATTATTGAATTACTTACAAAAGTGACCCCTTTTGCATTTTCATCATATACTATATTTGCAAGTGATATAGTTATATACACATGTTGAACCAAACTCATTAAGTGAAAAAAAAAAAAAGACCATGCATGCAAACAAACATTTTTAGGGAGAGCTTTACTGAAAGGTAATAGGATATAAGCCATTTCTAGATGTGCTTTCCAATCTCTTCTGCTTAGGCACAAAGAAACAGGCCAGGACGACGACCAGAACCATTAGCCATGTTAAGTGCATTTCTTTCAAAACTGTGTAAGCTTGCCATCACCTCACAACTGGCAGAAAACCGAGTCCACTCCACCCATGTACAGTCAGGATCAGACCCAGTCTTTATAGGAGAATTGTTTCCAAGAGGATATTCCTCTGATGTGGAAACAAATAAATTTGCTTTGTCCACCAAAAGGCTAGAAAGTGCGCTAAAGGAGCAGTCCCTCAAGGAAACAGTGAAGCCTTTTGGCTTTTTGCAAACCAAAGATTTTGTGCAACAAGCAATACTGTGAAGGAAGTCTCTTACTGACTCTAAATTCATTCTGCAGACAGAATTTGGCAGCATCACAATAATGTCAGACAGAATCATAAAGAGCTACTTGTAGAGAAAAGACGGTACCCTGCAACGGCATGACCCACAGCACAGCTCTGATCTCAACTTATGAAAAGACATGGCACCTACATCCATCTCTATTTAGGACTTACTTGTCCTATACCATACAATACCATACATCTTACATGAGTATAGATGAGTTTAGATGATAAACAAATACTATCCATAGCGTTTTTACATTTTAAAAGCACCATCATGTAACAAGATTTTCTTTCACAAGCTCTTAAAACCTTTCCACAGTACTGTATGTTTAAACTGTGCATATTTAAATGGCACATATTTATCACTGAATATTAAAGTACTTCTTTGTTTCACATGTGGGACATCTTTAATGTTGTGTGTGCACCCGCGTGTGTGTGTTTGTATTCAGCTGTATTTAATTTTATCCACTATGTGAAAAGAGTGAATGTTAGAACAGCTTGCCATGAAGCTGAATAAAAAATGATTTTAAAAAAATGCTTTGTTCTCCTTATGTGGATAAAAAAAAAAAAAAATTGACACCCCGGTATCCTCGGCAGGCTTTTTATGGGAATTGCATACATCAAGAATTACTGCTGTTCAACATTTAGAGTTTATTCATTTAGCGAGACAAATTTTAAATTGTCACAGAATAAAATGTCTCAGAGAGAGGAAGCTTATTTTAGGTGGCCCCCTTTGGGTACGTGTCACACATATAGTTTTGTTTGAGTGTTATAATGTCAAATATGTAATGCTAAGAAAGGCTGGTGAATAATTAGCTGCATCAGAACCTTTTGATAAACTTCATGTGCTTCAAAGGGGATGTCTTCTTTGACAGCTTCACAAAAAGAAATTAAGCTGAAATGAAAAAGAAAGTAAGAGAAAATAGCGAGCTTGTGGCAAATGATCAAAAGATGTACATTTCCATCAGTGAGATCTAACACCTGATGCTGATGAGCATGAAGTGTGAACTAACAGACAAAAACTGTGACATGACATAAGGGCACCCACTTAACACTTTTACATGTATATAAACTTTAAAAGACAAGCTCACACTAGTACACTTTGGTCAGTGTATTTTTCTGAACTGTACCATTGAATATGTACTTTGAGACCAGACTCGAACATATTACATGAACTCTGGAGGAATTTCAGCCATCTTTACTCACAGCCATGTGTATAAAAACCTTAACCGTAAGTATCACTGGCAGCTTATCTAATCAGCCAATCACATGGCAGTAACTCGGTGGATTTAGGCATGTAGACACGTTTATTGTGGCCTGCTGAGGTTCAGAAAGGTATTGTAAGTAACTTTGAGTGTGACATGGTTGTTGGTGCCTGACGTGCTGGTTTGAGTATTTCAGAAACTGCTGATCTACCACACAATCATCTCCAGGGTTTACAGAGAATGGCTTGAAAATAGAAAATATCCAGTAAGCAGCAGTTCTCTGGGTGCAAATGCCTTGTGGATGTCAGGGGTCAGAAAAGAATGGTCTATCAGGCTGATGATAAGGAAACAGTAGTTCACATAATCAGGCCCACTTTTCACATTTTGGCACCGTTTGCATCCACTAGTACCAACTAAGCACCGTTTAAACACTCCAGCCTACCTAAGTGTTGTTGCTGATCATGTCCATTACTTTACGACTGGTTTAAACTGGTTTCTTGAATGTGAAAATCAGTTCATTGTACTCAAATGGCACTTCAAAGTCACCAGATCTCAATCCAATAGAGCATCTTTGGTATTTGGCGAAACAAGAGATTCACATACTGAAATGGAGGTGCAGCAACTGTGTGATGCTTCTCAAAATTAACTAAGTGGCCAGTGAGTCCAGTGAGTGTGTGGTGGACAATTCATTCAAAGATTGTTTCAAGCAAATAGTTTGGCCTGCTTTTTGATATTTCAGGTAAAGGTTCTAGAGATTATCTGACGTGTGTCATTTATTTTTATTGTTATTATTATTAATCCTTAGTTTGCCCAGGTAAAAATCTCATTGAGATTTAAATCTCACATCCAGGAGACACCTGGCATTTTTTTAATCTAATAATTAGAGCCTTTCAGGTTGCAATTGTTTTGGAAATTCTAATAATATAAAATAATACAAAAGCACAAAAAACCAGAGAGAGCCTTTGTTTTTTTTTGTTGTTGTTTTTTAACAGAGGCTTTTTGTTACTGGAAATTTTAGGAATGTAAGCTCTATGATCAAAAGGATTATATTTAATTATGAGCAGCAATTTATTTTATTTTTTTTTAAGTGATGATCTTTGAAGTACTAAAAATCAATACAACAGTCTTTCAGAAATGATGCTGCTTACTGTGAGGCTCGGCTGAAAATATTCTTTTGAAAATAATGGCCTGCAAAATCGTGTCTCAGCTGAAAACGAATCAGGTATAGTTCTTTAGGTCTTAGTTTCAATTAACCATCCAAGTCAGGTTTGTTTTGTTATCCTGTCAGATCCTTAGACTTTGCCTGAAGTACAACCAACATGTACACAAGTGTTTACAGGGAACTGATACTTGTTAAGTGAGTAAAGTGAGCCAAACAGAGACATGTCTGGAGAGTTAAAGTGCACAGAGAGCCTATAGTCAGGCAGTGCTCTAGCCTAGGTGCTGGGGTCTGGAGACAGGGTGGATGATATGTTCCTGCGAAGCAGCTCATGAATCCTTTATCGGTGTGTTTGAACATTGATCAGATTTAGTATTAGCCCAAAGGCTGCATTCAGTTCTGCAAGGGAGTATAAAATCCAAATTCTCATATGTGAGCTTGGTGTGAGGCAATACAAGAGAGTTCATGATACAGAAGAAGTCAAGAAAGGACAAACAGCTAAGCTGTTTTTCCTACTAATACAATATTTCACAAACGGTGTATTGTGTCCTATTGTGTACCACTTTGTCCTTTTCATCACATTTTGTTTTTAACCCCTATTGTTAATACCTACAATAAATTATCAAATTAGTTTTACAGTAACCATTACCTGATCTGGCAACAACTGCTGGCTACAGCAGCGACTTTGTGGTTGTGATTCTAAGATGTGTGTTGCACACGTGGTCATATTGGCATTTCCTATACATTGCTGCAATGATCTGCAACTTGCGGAAATATTGCATGTGTCGTTATTAGTTTTTATTTTTATGTGATTTTAAGTTTTTCTTTTCATTGCAGTTTAGTTCAGTTGAGTTTCAGCTAATTTCCTGAGTGGATTTGCTCATTTAGGACCATTTTTAGCTCATCCAGCAAAGAACGATGAGCTCATGCCACGGTGAGGCATCCATCCACAATTCACAAGAATCGATACTCCTCCTCATTGTGCGGAAGTTTTATTGAAACTTACACATGTAATGGATCTTCACCTAAATTGTGCTCATGGTCAAGGTCAGATTTATCATTTTTATGGCCACTTGTCATGGGTTCACATATTTTCATGCTTTTTATGTCCATGGATAATACTGACCATGCAATGATAATACTCCTGAAAAAGCTTTCAATTGATGGTGAATGAGATTAATATGTATTGGATATGACCGTTGGCGATCCTATTTAAATTCATAGTGGATTTTAATTCTCATTAGTTTGTGTAATACAAACAAACAGTGACATTCACAGACATTCTGGTTATTGTTTGAAAATATTTCATGTTTAGTTTTTATCAGTTTTGGTCTTAGTTGTAGTTTTCCTAATTATTTTAATATGGAGGATATTTGTTAGGGTGTATTATTCAGAGGTTTAAATGTGTACCAATACAAAGACAACACATGTTGAAGGTCACTCAGACACAAACCAAAGCCTAATCACACTGGTTGTGGTAACAAATTTGATCACACTGACAAAGACTAAATATGTTTCCAGTAATTTCCACAATGTTTTAGCTAATTACGTGAGTACTTGATAAGTTTTCCTTTTTCACAAATTCTAATTTGTTTGTTTTATCTCACTGTTATTAAATTGTTTTTTAACAACTAGTTTTATTAATAACCAAATTACCTTGATTGGCAAATGCTATAACGTCTGATAACGCAAACTTGATTTTGTCCTTAAAAAAAAAAAAGGTTCTGCTTCCATGGACAGGGTTTCACCTCATTTTGTACCTAGTAGTTTAGTTCAGCTGGCCCTGTGTTTGATGAGATAGAAATATAGATATAAATGAATAAGTCAGGAGCTGTGTATATATATACTGTGAAGGGAATTATTTTTCACAATCGAGTCTCTCAGTGTTAGTGGATGGGTTCAAAACAGTATGTATGTGCCTAACGTTGCAAGGAGTAATATGTTAATTAGAATGTCTTCCACTAATTGCTGTGCCAACACTTGAGCGTATCTGCTGGTCCTTTTTTCACAGATTAATTTATAATTTGTCACTATTTCTGTCTGTTTGGTGGAAATAAAAGCTGTTGACATATTCCAGGTTAGACGCAGTGGTAGCTTTTGTCTAAACAGGTGCAGCGATTCATTCTGCCTTTCCTTCTCTCCGCGGTGCTTCTATATGGAGACTCTCCCACTGTGACTGTTTAATTAGTCACCAATGTCTGTGTCAGTGTTTCAGCGCCGGGCTGTATGACTCCCTCGGTGACAAACTGTTGCCAGAGAAGCACATCCACAGTAAGCTTAGATCCACTGATGCTGAGGGGCGACTTGAAGAGTTCAGGGAGTGATTGAATTGTTTACAGCTCTGCTGGCTTTTTTCGTTTTCTGTTGGGAAATATAGCATCATTTATGCCCGCTTGGCTTTTCCTTTGGCATAAATCTGAAATGACTAATGGTACACAGCAGCTTCCTGCTGCCAAATGACGCTGTGAGTATCAAAAGGATTGATCAAACACTTTATTAGCTACTTTTTGAACTATATATGTGTATGTATATACATAAGGAATGTGACATGCCACGTTTTTTTCTGTTTGTTGTTTTTCCCTGACTTGTTTCTTCTTTACCCCAATGAACTCAAAGATTCTTTTGAAATTACATTATATCTTTACAGAATCACACATTTCCAATTGATTCACAGTCCAGTGTTTAGAGATGATGATGAAACTCACAGCTACTGCATTGATGAGAGAGTTCAGAAATTAAAACTAGCAGCGTGCCTCCACTTCTGGCAAGTTTACTCATTTGCAGATTGTTCAGTTCACTGAGCATGCTTTGAATAGAATGCAAATTTAATTATATGTTTTAGACAGATGAAGTCCACCACTTCATGGAGATATGTTTAAGAAGTTGAAGACACCTCTCCTCATTGCAGATATGCTGACACCACTGCCACCCAGAGGTCTTTGTGCAGTTGCAATTCTGTCACACTTTAAATATTCTTAAAAGATATTATCCTCTGAGTAGTCTTAGACCACCTTTTCCCCTTATATGTCATTTTAAAATTGCATGTTATCCTCCTTGCATTTCTTTTTCTCTATCCTACTCATCTTTTTTTAGCCATTATGTCATCCTTGATTTTGAGAGGTGACCATGTCTAGTCATGATTTCTCCCTCCTGAAAAGGATAAAACTTAACACTCATTAATCTTCAAAATTGATGATCTTATATCAGTTATATCAATGTAGTCTTTGTAGTGCTTGAAAAAAAGGCGAAAGGACTTAAATTTGTGAAGTTGTTTCGCCTCTCATGCAAAAAGCTTCTTTAGTTCTTAAACACTGAGCCCATCCCGTGGTGGATCGATCCCAAGATACTGAACCCAGAGTTATTCCTGATGCATGCAATGGTGTTAGAAAGCAAAAAAGGCTTGTGTAAATGAGCGAATAACATGTTGTATGAATTGTTTTGAGTGCTCAAGTAGAGTAGAAACGCCATATAAGAATCAGTCCGTTAACCATTTAAACAACTGACAGAGTGCCAGATATTTAACCCCTAGTAGCGGTTGTCCCCTTGGAGGTGATTGTGTGAGTCCCCACATGGGAATAGTCCATTCTTGTGCTCATGTGCTGACTCACATAATTAATAGCGGGTCAACAACCCTCAGGGCATTTGTTTTAGAACTAGAGAAGCCTCTTGCATGAGAGGCAAAATGTCTTCATGAACCTAAAGAAGTCCAGCTGCCTTCTTTCAAACACGCACGAATGCTGTGACCTGGATGACTGAGACACCTTGTTAACATCATTAATCTTCAATTGTCATCTCACTTTTCTCCCCACTTTCTCCCCTGCCACTGTGTCTCTCTTTCTCTCTCAGGTCTACATCCCCTGCAGAACAGCTATTGTCCTGGCCAACGAGGAGATAGATTACTGTTATTAGAGGATGATTGTCTCCACAGAGATCGGGATTGAGAATGGATTCCAAACTCTGACTGAGTGTTAACAATCACCTTCATCTTAATGTCAACCTTGTACACCACCCAAACCTACTTTTTTTGTGTTCGAGCTTTTTTTCTAAATGGGGGGGGGAAAAGCATTGCCGAGCTGTGTGCTTTCAAATACCATCTGCAACCTAAGACGCTGTGTAACCCCATTTACCACAGATTGGTCCATTTGGGAAGTGTCCAACCTAACCAGCAGCTAGATGCTAAAACTCCAAACCCTGCCGAGTCCATCCACCACTAGCCAGCAGCCATTTATAGGTACTCCTGCATTTGGCATGACATCTGAAATACATGACCGGCAACTGTGGCAGAGGAAAGTGGTACCATAAAACCAGCATTCATTTATTCACAGATAATACAAGCTCAGGAATGTTAGGCATGTTTAAATACAGCATACAAGGTTTATTATTTTGTATTTAAATATAAATAACATTGTAGTTTCACAGAGATGGCAAGCACTACAGTATTACTAGCATTTAAAATCAAAATATTCAGGTAGGCTGTTTAATCACTGGTGATGTGTCTTTGTTAATTTGCATTGCGGGACATTATAGGTGTAAAATGTATTGTAATTTGCACAAAGCATTAAACTGATTTGAATTACTGTACTTTTTAATGAGTATCTAAAACAGTTGTGTTGTAATGTTTGAATTTATGCAGCTACTGGGAGCATTTAAATGGTTATTTATGGTTCAGTTATTAAGCCGGTAATTTGCAGCTAAAGCACTGATAAAATCACTTAATTTGGAGTGTTCACAGTGTGTTGCATAATACACAAGCAACATTTGGCTGAATTAGGCCGTTTTTACCCACTTTGTGTAAAGTATTGCATAGTTTTCTCCCACACTAGATCGCATTAGAGTAGTTTATGAATTGTATGTTACACTGTGCTACAATCGACAAGAAGAACTAAACTACTGAAGACCAGTGTGTCCTTTTGTGTTCGAAAAGACAAGGATGACTAACACACTTGACTACTAGGATATGATTTATGTGCACCGTGTTCATTAGGGATTCCCCTGGGAATATTCCAAAAAAACACCGAAACGGCCTAAATTCATGCAGAGCGCCACACGTGCCTCCTCCAATTAGCAGTGACTTTTGTGACTTTAGTCTCAGCACAGTTGATGATTGAACATTTCAAAGAGCAGCCACAGTCCTCATTCTGTGTTATAGAATCCATCACAGTACCTATGTGAGGAGGTTATTAATTAGCTAAAACATCCTACCGTCATAATAGGTGACATTTTGCAAATGTCATAATGCATTTTACAAATGAGTGATATTTGGTCTGCTTCGAGTCTTTACGTTGTCTTGTTTTTCATCCTCCTGAAAGTTGGCATATCATCACCATTTGAAGCACTTTCTAAATGTTTTATCGAATCAGCACGAGTAAAAAGGGAAACGAGGTTGTTATGTGCATCTCAGATAAAGCTCCGAGGTTGTGCCATCCTCATCTAGAGCATTATTTCAGATTCGGAGTCATTTAACCACCTATTGTAGCTTATGACAGGTTTTGATCTGTGTCCCGTGCAGCTGGGGGAGGAAAAAAAAACACATTATTTTTCAGGACCACCCGTCTGTGTGCAGCCAAAAGTGTCATGAACATGTCATTTCTTTTTTGTCTAAAAGCAAATGCGTTCAAAAAGGCCTTTTCTCTCTTTCAAGGAGTACAAGAGACGATCACTCTGCATATATTCTAGACAACGAGGTTGTGAGACTAAATTGGAGGGTATAATCATCCCTCATCTGACCCAATGTCATTGTCATTTTAGCACTGCCAAAATGAATTGTCTGCAGTTGTTCTCAAAAGTAAAATTGATGTCTGATATACTGTAACAATTTCAGCATATTTCTTTCATTATTGCTAATGATAATAAATCAGTCCCTGTCAAACCACGAGAATGTGAATGAACTGAATTTGCTCTCTGACTACTGATACTGTCCTATTGCGCAGTTGGGGAAATGTGGAGGATTCCACAGCAGTATGTTGTAGTGGTACTTTGTAACCTGATGCAACAAATGTGCAGTTTGGTCTTGGTAGTGTGGGAGGTCATCGTGATATTAAATGTAATTTTAAAATGTTAAAAGTTGATCTACTAATTATGTGCAAAACTGCCCATACTTAATAATTTTTCTTAGTCTTCCACCTAAATCAATTTAAAATGGAATTATTGTAGCTTCCAGACACATTTCTTTTCATTTTTTCATTGTAATACTGCTTTGAATTTGGACATAATTTGAAGGTAAGTCAAGTCCCAAAATGACTAGTACCTCCCACAAATTTGTACATTTTTATATTTGCAAGTTCATACCTCACTTCTCTTCACGTTGGTCAACAAACTATGGGATTTATAATAATAGTCCCAAACTAAATAAATAACTGTCTTTTTTGAGAGCAGCTACAAACCTGGATTGTGTGTGTACTTGATACTGGACCAGGAAAGGCCCTGACATCTTTAAAACAACAAAGGAAGGAATCTATTTCTCACTCTGCGCTGCAGAACATAAAGTTTCCATTTCCATTTGGTGACTAGGGGAGCTGTGAAATCTTGTTACATGACTATACAGAGCAATCACCTCAGTGATTCCCACAACATGATGTAAGGGGGATGAAAGACATCTCATCAGACAATAATACTTCAATTTCCATTTCCTAGGCATCTGCAGTTTGTGCTACTTACACCAGATTATGTGTCTTTGTGCGTCGGTATTGATACAAGCAGTAGCTTCTTATTAGCAGCTGCACCATGAAAAGCAGTTTGGGAAGATCACAATGTGGCTTTTATTGAAGCTTTTTCACAAAGGTACTGATTCAATTATGTGGTTATTTTTGAGGCATGCGTTTTCTGGGTGTTCTCTCTGGTATTTCTGCAATTGGCTTTCTACCCCGCACATGTTGAGCCTGTCTGTCTGCGCAGCTCGCTGGTTTTGGATTCATGTTTTGAACCTGCCCGACATGTCCCATGCAGCTTTTCTGTCTCCAGTAAATTGCCAAACATAATAAGCTTTTCCTTTCTTTTCATTTTATAGTGGATGGCTTTCATAATGCTATACAATAGAATATAATAATCATGCTGATTTCAAATAACAGAAAAATGCTTTATAGACTAACGCTGTGGCACAACAAATTATGGCCTCAGGTTTGTACTGAACCCATCCTGTCATTCCACACATGAGCACTGAATTTTACAAGTGACATCAAGTTCATTCGTATATATGACTGCTACAAAATATATGTTTTTTTCCCGTCATGAGAACGTTTCACAAATAAACCTTGCACCAATTTGTCTTCTTGCATTTATTAGTGGTTCACAAGAAATGGATGTGTGACATTGGCTTGCACAAGGTGGGACTACCTCAAAGCTACTGAACCAACTATCGTATTAGCCAGTATTTCGTGTTAGCAAGGAATATCTAATTTAAAGCGATGATATATGAACAGAAGATGTAATGGCTTAATCAAAGAGCTTTGCCATTGCTTTCTTCACCTTTGAATGACAAAAGTGTTCAACACTAGGCAAACCGCTACCTGAGAATTATGCCAGTGAGTTGTATCATATTTGATTTGATAGTTTCTTAAATCAGCACGATCAGTATTGTATGTCTTAAGGAAGCTGTTGCATGACACGCCTTCTGCCCTCTAGTGAATGATCTGTGCACTACAGGCAGGAACCGGATGCCACATGCAAAATGGCTGCTGTCAGCTTTGTTTTATTTTTTGTTTTACGTATTATGTGTGTTTGAAGTTATCCAATAATATCTGGACAAAAATTAAAATATGTTTCTGCTGTACTGAGGCAACTTAAAATTGCTTAATATTTTATATCTCATTAGTGCATAAAAATGTGCCCAGCAAATCAATTTGGGTTATTTAATTCCTGTTTATTGTGACCGAATTTGAGTGTTGCAGTAGTCCCCTACTAAATAGAAATAGAAACACCATGTGATGCGTCTCCCTATCCTGTTGCATCCATGTTGTATTCCTTATAATAATATTTTTAAAGAGAGTGGAAATTGAGATATTTTTGTGTTTTTTATCTATAAAAATTCCTCTTCAGTTATTTATTTACCTCAAGGCAAAATTAAGTTTGTGAAAAGTTCCTGTCGGAGGGGGTAAAGAAGCGAATATTACAAGTGTCGTGAATGCAGTAAAGGAGATTTGTTTTCTGCAGCAAACTTTGCCTTGTTTGATGTGCCAGTCTTTCCAGAGCGCATCCACGCCCTCTGGAGAATTCTTGAAGGCCATCTTGTCAAGCCTCGTCAGGTTTGATCAACTGAAAAACAAACAAAACTTGAACCTATGCTGATTTTGTTGTTCTTCTGTGAACAAATTACACAATTAATGTAGAAATATCGGCGGATATATATATATTTTTTTATTTCTAAAAATGAATAATGAATCTGAATATTTAACGTATTCGTTATGACTAGTGAAGTTCAGCGTTTCCATCCTATAAATGTGAAACAGTCGAGATCTTTGCTGCTTTTGTTCTCACCCTTGTTTTTGAAGAGAGCGAGCCTGTGGCTTTTAGGAACAATCGCCTCCTGTGGGTTTGAACACCTGTGGCACACAGTATGAGACCTGATCCCATTTAGACCAGCTAAGAGCCTTCCACAATCAAACGTGCTAGTATATGGGGGTGAAAGGCTTATTTTTTCCATTTGGGTCATTTAACATTTAACAATGACAGATCATCAAGATTTAATGACTTTCTGAATTTTAGTTCAAGAGTCTAAGAAAAGAGCTAAATCAACGTTTGCAGTTGCTCCGTGTCTGTCCATGTGTTAGGCTGATTACATGTTTCAGAGCCAGGAGGCTACAGAATCCAGAGACTCTTCTAACCCCTTATTTAAAGACAAGTTGCAGCCATGGACAATATAAATTTTTTATACTGTCTGGTAATGGCCACTGTAGGATGAAGAAGATTTTACCTCCTTCTGATGATCTTAGCAGCATTTCCCGCTTCCTTGAAAGCCCTTGTTTCATGTTGTACACCCTGAACCTGGTCATACTTTCCCACTGCAGTTCTTGTTTGGATTGGGAAACAGGAAATCAGGATATAGGTCAAATTTCTTCTGCATTGTGCCAAACAAATTTTTTCTAAAAAGATTATTTTAGACTAATGTATTAATGGGTATTGATTGTTTGCCTTCCCCCCCCCCCCCCCCCCCCCCTTTTTTTTTTTTTTTTAAATATCGTGGCTCAGATATAATAGTAATGCACAAAGGATCCAAACGGGTGCTATTGGAGTTAGCGTTATCTTTTTTAAGCAAGATCAAGATATTTCTGTACCGAAAGCTTAAAGACGTGATTGATATCCATTTGTATTATCTAACTCTTGGCAAGAGAGCAAACCAGTGAATTTGAAGCGGCCCTCAAATGTCACTATTAAATGCTTGAAAAGGAAGGATCCGATGCCTCCTGGGTCAAACTGATTTGCATCTTTGCTTTTAATGTGACTGATATGATTGTAAAATCTTGGTGGAGCCCTCTGGCATGAGCAAGGGAGAGGGGAATATCAATGCGTGTGATGGGACTGTTGTCAGGCCCAGCAGAGAATAACAGAAAATCCGCTCAGTTTTTCATCTTTATGCAGAACGCTGACAGTGACTGGCTCCAACGCAGATCTTTGGGACCCAAAGTGCCACTCGTTTTCTATTGAAGAAAGTAATTAACTACATTCTCCTGGTATCTCATGTCTATTCAATCCTCATTAAACAGCTTGAATGAAAACCATCAGTGCTCAAGCTCCTGATAACCACAGCTGGGAAACACTGGCCTATAGCAACAAACTGATTTTAATACAGATTCCAGAAGACCCTGTTTATTAACGTGGTTAAGATAAGAGGTTTGATTAATCCTGAAGAAAGGGACAAAGCTTGTATCTAAAAGGAGTAAAAGGCCGTGATAGCAGGTTGACTAAGTATTTCTTTTGAGGCACTTCCCCCTCAGTTTCCAAAAAGAACTGCATTGCTTTAAAATCGCCTAAGACCACCTACTCCCATTTATCAAGGGCAGCTACAATTGGCCCACAGGGTGAGCGGCAGTCAACCATAAATCTAGAAATGTCAGATAAGCCAGTGTATAGAGCACTTCTCTTACCAATTATGTTTTAGAGAGGTTTGCTACATGCAGTAGTTATAGTCAAAGCAAAGGAGGGAGTCTTAAAGCAGCTTGATTTATCAACCGATCTCAAAAACTTCTGCTGCTATTACCAGCAGGACTCCCCAAAAGATGACTGCTCTTCTTGAAAGCTCTGTGTCCCAGGGTGGTGCAGATCTGTAACTTTTTTTTTTTTTTTTTTTGCTTCGGCTTAAGATGCCTTTACATTGATAATCCTAAATCGCAGTGTACATTTGTATTATGTATTAACATCCAGACTAAAATAAGAGGCTCGCCACATGATACCATGGAGCAGCCTCAGCAGGAAACTCAGAGCGTGGAGTTTAACAGCTTTGTTTTCCCATTGGAGACTTTTGCAACTTCACATGCAAGCCATAATCATCTAGTGTTGATGCGAGTGTTTGTATGCATTGATGAAAGGAAGGAGGAACAGCAGGGGGAAAATGTCAATGTATGCGCACTGATATAGGGCTAATTTTAAAATTAACACATGACTGCAGGGTGTGTTGTTGTGTCTGATCACCATCAGGGATTCTTAGGGAGAAGCTGCTTAAGCTTTTACTTGTAAAGAGTGCCATCTGGTGCCTGCAAGGCTCCTTAACAATAAGTTCTCTGGGTGGAGCCAAAGTGACACACCTCCGTGGGCGCGCTCGAGTTGTTCCCCGCTGGATTGTCCGTTGTAGGCGGAACATTTTTCATTCCACGGTTGACAGAAATGGAGGGTCTGAACTCTTCCTGAACTAGGCAAGACTTCACGAGCATGCTTTTGCTTATAAATTAATTTATTAGGCTGTGAGAGAACAGCAACATTTTGTTTCTCAGCCTTGACTGTAATAGTTCACCAGGAAGCGGTGCACGTAGTGTTAAAGTCAAGGAAGGCTGATGCAACTTCCAGATGGGGGTTTTATCGGGGAGTGGGCTTTACCTTTCCGTTCATACCAGCAGACCTTAAAGTAGTCCAGTGGGCGAAGTTATGTATTGATCCGGCGTTTTAGAGTTCCGAGTGTTTGTGCGACTTTATAAAAGACTGGTCTTTGCAAGCGGAGAAACATTGCCTTTTATAGCACCGCATTGCCTTTTACAGGAGTCAGGAGTCATTTCCAGCAGTGACCTATCTGGTGTGAACCCACGCTGAAAGTAGCTCAGACACAGACACAGGTACAATGTAATCTCTTTGTATTAACATTTGTTTTAATAGCTTGTTTAAGGTTTTGGGGAAATGTTGCGATTTCACAAGGTTTAAGTAAGCATATGCTGCATTTTGTAACCATAGAAAACTGCATGGTTTTTTTTTTTGTTTTTGTTTTTTTTACCGACTAGTTAAACTGTGATAGGATTAACAATTTAGATTTAGAAGTAAACCATACAAAACACTAAGAATCTGTTCAGATTTACTTTTCTCTTAATAATCAGAGGCGGAGGCAGACATTTGATACACCCGGGGCTTAGCCCTAAAGGATAGTATGCGCGCGTGTGTGTGTGTGTGTGTGGGGG
>NW_005187467.1:1969341-1972224 GCF_000239375.1 Pundamilia nyererei | reverse complement strand
GTTCCATCTCTGTTCTAACCTCTCTCTCCATCTCTGTTCCTCTCTCTCCCTCTTTGTGCTGACAATCAAGCCAAACACCAACATCATCAAATATACAGTTGAAACCAGATATTTACATACTCTTCAGATAAAAACACTTTAATTGTAACATCAAATCAGACTAAATGTTTATTTTTTTAGTGTATCTGTACTCCTAAATTTGATGAATGTGATAAAAAAAAAATAGACAGCTCTGTCTCTCTTTATTCTGACATTTAACTAATTCAAAAGATATTTCAATATTTATTTATCCAAAACAAAACAAGTTTACTCTAAATTGATGTTGTACAGTAAAAAATGTTCTTGTGTTTTCCATAAAGTGTATGTAAGTATCTGGTTTAAACTGTGAATATACTGCTGTGTATTGAAATTCCTCTTGTTTTGCATAGAAATATACTGAACAACATACAAAGCATAATATATAAAATAACATCTACCTGAGTTTTTTCTTTGAAAGAAGCCCCTTATGTCCATTATTGTATATCAGTGCATTACTGAAACCGATTTATTTAGCCGTGGAGGGAAACAACTGAAAATATGAAATAAACACACATGTAAGCTAAGACTCTCTAAAGAAACGGCATTGTTGTTGTTCGGCTTTTCATTTCGCCATTTGTTGATTCACTTGAAGAACGAGTAACCTAATATGGGTCAAGTGATCAGTTTGATATCAATCTTTCGTGATACACAGTCATATTTACATTATTTGTACAGTACGAATGATTTGCTTTGGTACCTGGTCGAACTTCAGTTCTCCTCTGTCTGCCTGGCTGCGTTTCTCCAACAGCGCACTCGCAGGCAGCAGCTCCTTCTTTTTGTTCATTTTTGTTTTAAATGTTACGCCAAGTTCCCCTTTATAGAATTTTTATCTTGCTTATTTAAAAAGTATTTACCGTACTTTATATAGACACTACAATCCAACTGAAAAGCGAACTAACCAGCAAACAGGAGTGTGTGTGTTTGTTTGTGTGTGTGTGTGTGATATCCAATGATATCTGAATTAATCATTTTTTTATATGCCAGGACTCAAAATTTTAATATACTTTAGCATTTATTTTCTTTTTTTTAGTGTGAAAGTTATTGTTTAAATGCTGTTTTGGTGTTTGAATAACACACAGTATATGAATTAATGGAGTAAAAAAGCATAGGGAAGGTACAGGATGTCAACAGTGAATCAGTTAAGAGTCTGTAAGCTGCGTTTTAACAAAGATAACATTTATGGTGTCAACATCACATCACATCATTTCATAGAATGTGCTGTTGTTGATTACACTGTTTGTGTGAATTGTGCATACCAAATAACAGTTCCCCAAAAGAGCAATAAGTGGACACTGCACCTTCAGCTTTTATAAACATTACTTGCTGAAGCTGTTTGCACGAACACGAGAATCCAAATCAGTCGTATCCGACATTAACCTCCTAGGACCTGGCGTCCACATATGTGGACATCACATTTTGGATTGTCTAGACCGAAATACAAAATCTTGCTCTACAAGAACCCTTACGAGGACATTATACTGCCACTGTTCTATCGATATTTAAAGCTAATGTCCTCATATGTGGATCTCATTTTTCTCAGAAACAAAAATTAGGTAAAAATCTGTTAATTCTTTGTTTTTACATTCATCAGGTCCCAATAAGAGCAAATAGCAAAAAGAAATTAAAAATGCATGCCATGAAAGAGTTCACGTCTTAGGAGGTTAAATGATCTTCACCCTGCCCTCTTGCTAGCACAAGTCTGTGTAATGTCTCATTGAGCCCATGTGAACATCTACAGAAATTTAGTTATCTTATACTCTTTATTTACACTCATGGGAATGAATTTCATGGTAATTTTGAGGGTTTACTGTTTGAAAACAAAAATAATTCTGGATGATACAGGTGCCATGATTCCCTTGAGACTGACATTCCCACATGCAACAAAGTCAAAGCAGCATAGTAAAACAAAAATGTGAAACGCAGGAATTTTCCTAAAATAGGTTCCTATAGAAATGTACGCAAGGTCAAACATGTCTTTGCAGAATTTCACAGGCATCCATTAATCCGAGAAAGTGGTAAGTCATTCCACTATTATTTTCATCTTTTAGCATCACAGGGAAGTATGATTTATTTAGGTCAAGTGTGAGTGGCGTGGGAGTCCTTCATATCAGAGTTTCTCTATTTTCTTCCACAAGGTCAAGAAAACTGTACAGCAGTGTTTAACTCATACTTAAGAGCTTCATTACTTAAAGGTATGAACAGCTCAAAACAACTCAAAAAAATGTGCAAACTATGTTTTTAATGACTGGATGCTGTTGCTTGTTTGTCGTACCTTCAGTGTCACAAGGTCAGATTCTCCTGGAAAGGAAAATTTGTTTGGCTTGTGCAAGAAAGACGTCTGTGTTATGAACTCGCTCATGTGCCACATCCCCACAAAGGCAGATGGGCTTGTTGTAGCGCTGCAGAATAGCAGTTTAGTGCCAGGTGTTTAGAGGTCACCTGAATTGGCTCTTATGGCTTTTGGCTACTTTCAGATTCATGCAGAAAATTTTGAAATTGAAGATGGTTAACAACGTTTCTCAAATTTGGGTTAAACAGTGTCAGGTTGTGTGTTTGGATGGATAGTTTGTTTGTTTGTTTGCTTTTTTGAGAGGAACTTAGAGCTTAGGAAGTTAGGGCTGTTTGACATAACAATATATATCGGAAGACGATATGAAAACGTCTGTCGTTTCATATCGTTTGTTTCGTGGTGTCGCAGAATAAACTGTTTACGGCAGTTTCGGCGGTCACTGTGGTGGCTATAATAATTTCTTAAAGTTCGCTCTTTTTCTTATATTTAAAATAACCACGCTACGGACGGACAAG
>NW_005187467.1:1936733-1968254 GCF_000239375.1 Pundamilia nyererei | reverse complement strand
GGCGCGAATAGGACACCGGAAACAAAGCTCCCCACAGGAGTTTCCGCACCGGAAGTAGCATATGCTAACGTGCACATAGTCAATACTATCTTTTAAATCAATGTACACGAAGAGTCTTTTGAGATGTTGTTTCTATTAAAATTGGAATACCAAGTCTTTCCCATCACCTCAAATACCTAATCCAGTTTACCTGTGATTTTTTTTCTTTCTTTCTTGTTTTGGTTTTGACCAGAGCTGTAGTTACTTTGTTAGCTCAAAGTTTTCTTTGAGTTCTCACTGTTTTCCTCCTGTCGTCCTCAAACGTATACCAGTGTCACAGCATTTATCAAAGGCATTTGAAGGAGCAATGTTTTGCCTACAGCCAAAAAGTGAGAAGCATGTGATTGACTTCTGTTCCAAATATACTTGTGTACCCCTATGTGCCATGGGCAGGTGTTGTGCTCATTGATTGGTTGAGAAGAGGGCAGTGTCCTTTCCCGCCCACCCTCTGTTTTTAGCTCAGCCGTTACACGCCACATCATGTGAACGCTTCGGAAGCTCTCTGCAGTTTGTCACTTTTTTTTATCCCAGGAAAATGACGTTTGTTTTCCTCTAGCAGCTTATAAGGGCAAATTCTTCCATGCCTTACTTATTTTAACATTTTCCACTGATACCAGATGTACTTATTTCCTTTTTAGTTTCAGCCCTGTTTATTTTGGCAACCGGATTTTGGTGTAATCGCACAGAATTGAAATACCTAGGTGACCAGGTCACAACAACCTAGAAAGGCAACTCAGAAGTGTCAAGGTCAGACAGAGGACTTTCTGACTAGCGGTGGTGGTACTCTAACCTGACATGGCAGATGGTTTATTACACAGATCCATCTGGAATATTGTCCTTGTAAAGTGTTTGGAAAAGCACTAGCACTCTCAAAAACACTTGGCACATGATTGGATAAACCATCTGCTTATCACCATCAACTGCAAACTAACTTCAGCTGGTCTGATCAAGAGACTAGGGGTGGGGGGGTGGAGCGTCCTGCCAGAGATGAAGAGCTAAACGCATTCTGGGGAAGTTTGAAACCCAAGTAAGGAGTCATAGCTTTACAGTTAAACAATTCATAACATCTTCGCATGGAAAATGTGCACGTTTTAATCACTCACAGGTTGCCACTTTCAAAATAAGAATAAAATAGAAATACCTGGCCTTCATTTAGCTGCAGATTTATTGAGTACTAGCTCCTTGTGCATACGTTTGGTCTAAACCTGCTTGTTTGGCTATAAACTCATAAAGTAAAGCCTGGATTGTGGATTGTCTTGTGATCATAATCTCCAAATCCAGTTTCTTCTCCAGATATTCAGTTCTCTACTGTTAATGTGTCTGCTTACCAGTCATAGAGTTCTTTTTCTTCTACATTAATTCCTAACACAAGCCAACACAAGTTTCCTTGAATAAATTGCTGTAAGAGGGTGAAGTAATATAATCAGATCATAATTTCCATAGCCTTGCTGTGTTCTTGAATTGACGAAAACCTGCCAGAGTCTGTTTGTTTAGCCCCTGAGGGATTATATCTGGCATCACAGCTGCTCCTGAGGCCATGTGATGTGTCACTGTTCTATTTGTGAGCGAGACACCTGAATGTTTTGTACACTAAGAGGCATCTGTGTCATATGTCTCAGCGGTGCTTGTAAACGTCTCCCCCAACTCTGTTCTTCTGAAACTGATTCTGGATCTAAAGAGAGAAGTTGCAACTTGGAACTAAAAGCAGAGCAGCTGAGTTCATCAGTAAAGGTAGAAGTTCTTGCTCTGCACTGTGTTGTAAAAGTGAGCACACGTCAGTATTGTTTGGCAGGTCTATAGCCGTCTCTGATGTGATGTTTTAAAAGGGACTTTAAGATTGAGCAATCCATTGCCAAGAATTGCCGTAAACGCTGGTCCGACATGATTGGGAGCATCGTGGTTTGACTTAACTGTTTTTAA
The DNA here is from genome assembly GCF_000239375.1 of Pundamilia nyererei. NCBI lineage: Eukaryota > Metazoa > Chordata > Actinopteri > Cichliformes > Cichlidae > Pundamilia > Pundamilia nyererei. The sequence goes on along the minus strand of NW_005187467.1, from coordinate 1,966,295 downwards.
ATGCATACAACTGTCATTACTGTTGATTCTGCGTTATTTCACTTATTGCTCATGTTAATTACTTGGCGATTGTGTAATCTGTGTCGTGAACCTCCTACTGCTTGTGCAAACGTACTGATAAAAAAGCTCAAATTGATTTGTAATGCGCTTTCCATTGTAAACAGAAGCATGAAATGTTGATAACAGTAAATGTAGAGAACAGAAAATGTGATTGAAGTCCAATCTACTTATCCAGTGCAGACAATACAAATCATTGGGTCATACTTTCTCTGTTGAACACAGCATTCATTTATGCTGCAATGTGTAGCTTTGTTTGACATCTTCAGAATAAATGCTGATGCAGTGTAATGAAATTTTGATTTGGTGATGTGACTATACAAATCAAGAAAGCTGATATACAGTAAATCCTACGTGATCAAAACTTGTTTCGAGTAGAAATAACCTGAGAAATGTGCTAAGGAGCAAGATCGGTGGGTTAGCAAGTTAGGCTGGAAGAGCTTCATTGACACTGTGTGTTTGCGCACGTGGGTGTGTGGGTGTGTGGTTTTTTTTGTGTGTGGGGGTTTTTTTTTTTAAGGCAGGGGGAGGGGGTCTTTCTGTCCTTTGATATGCAGTATATTTTGTGTATAGCAGGGATGTCAAAATCATTTTATATTGTGGGCCACATCCAGCCAGACCACATGATAAATGTGTAAAATTACCCCAAAAATCCTGGTAGTTAATTGCCTTGACTGTCCATTTAATTATAGAATGTAAAGTTTTCATTAACATGTATACATTTTATTTATTTATTTATTTATTACACTGTGAAATCAATGTAAAAAACAAACAAACCAAAAAACAAAAACATTTCTATAGTAAATAATGGAAAAATCAGGAGCTTTTTTTTGGTCATTTGATTGTTTATCTATTACTTAATTTGGTGGTACTTAGTTTGATGTTGTATGAATGGAAAAGGTGGGGTGGGGTCTTTAACAATAGGAAAAGCTTTAAAACATATTAAAATCCATGTAAAAATCTATTTGCTCCTTAACATTTTCCAAAGCTGTTCAGTGGGCCTGATTGGAGTGTTTGCTGGACTGATTCTGGACCCTGGGCCGACACTGCTGTGTAGTGGTAGACATCTTTGGCTAACAAGTGAACAGGGAAAGTTCCCAGTTCGATTCTGGGAGGAGAAATTGAATCCCCTTAGGATCGTGTCTGGAAGGGCATCTGTTGTAAAAACTCTGCAAAATTAAACAGAGTTACCTGTAGAGGCAACCCCTTATGAAAAAGGGAGCAGCCAAACAGCTGTTTCTGCTTCTGCTATTTCTTCTAGTATGCTTTAAGAGCTTCATAGATTCTATACTTTAGTACAACTGAATAAATCCCAGATCTAAAGTTTCGGAAGTGCAGCCTGTACAATCACGCTGTCACTGGAATTTTCATGCATTCAGCCATTTGTTTGGTCTTTTTATGTTATTTATCAGTAAGAATATACAGTCAGTAACATTAATTTCACTTTGATCTGCCAACAAACTTTAGTGAATTTCAATTTTAGTCTCCTGTATTAAGCTATGGAAGAGTGTCATTAACAGGAAAGAGCAAAGAGGCTGAGCCTTTGTACAGATGATGAGTTCAGGTGGAGTGAAAGAAAACGTTTTTCTTACTTTCAAACAAGCTCATTAAAACCTTTACTAGGTAAAAGTTGTTAGTAGGGCTGTTCGATATAACGATATATATCGGATGACGATATAAAAACGTCTATCATTTCATTTTACGCAATCGTTTGTTCCGTGGTGTCGCAAAATAAACTGTTTACGGCAATATTTTTTCATGGTTTTGATGGTCACTGTAGTGGCTATATTAATTTCTTATAGTTCTCTATTCTCTTATATTTTATATAACCACACTACGGATGGACAAGCGCCTGTTTTTATGCGTTGTGGTTAGCAACAATGACGGTAACAGCATCGTGTGTCCGCTTGTTTATGTTCCACATAAAGCTTTCACAATAAACCTCAAGATCCTGTTGAGACTTTTCAAAATAAACGGAATCACGTAAAAGAGCATGTTTATTATTATTTACGGATGAGAATTAAAAAAGAGTCGTCAGGTTCTAAAAAATAAACCTTAGAGTCAAACGTTAGAACAGGCTTTTTCCCGCAGCACGCCGTGTAATAAATACAAAGAAAATGGCGGCCTTTACAACTAAAAATGTATAGTTTCATGCATCGGTTAAAACACTCGACTCCACCTACATGACACACAGCTGAAAACGCTTCCCGCAAGACGAGTTGCCCGAGATTCACAGAATTTACAGAAAATGTTACATTTTTGTGATTTATATCATTATCGGGATGATAAAATTCTTATATCGGGATATGAGATTTTGGTCGTATCGCACAGCCCTAGTTGTTAGGTTGCATTAACATCAATTATTGTTATGTACACCATTAGAATGTCAGTTTTCTGCTGCAGGAAACATTGCAGCAGTGCAATGTTGTTATGCTTGCTTTTCCTCATTGCAGCCACCACAACTGCTTTAAAGGCGTACAGACACACGTACTCACTCATTCACTACCACATTCCACACGTGTTACCACACGTGCAAAAACACTTCAACACGCAACAAATTTTTCTCGTCTAGAAGATGCAATAATGCCTGAACATTTTTTGTGCTTCTTGCTAATGTAAGAAAGCCTTCGAAGAACACCGAGTAAAGGCTGTTTTATTGTGTGCCGTAGTTCAGGTTGCAAGCATGCCTTGATGTAACTGTACTTGTGATTATTTATTAATTTATTTTTGCATTTAAAAAATGTTTTCTGTTAAAATTTAGATTTTAATATGGCACATAAATACAATTAAACGATTTAGTTATTTAGGCATTACAATTACTAAAATTCCTACAATTTAAAAGACCTGTTTTTATTTATTTATTTTTTGTCTTTTTGTATCTATTTTTGTTCATTAATAAGCAAAAGTATTTGTTATCCAATTAACTAATGGATGACAATACTGATAACTGTAGTCCTACAGTAATGGCAAGAATTATGGGATAGGTTTTTTTTCTTTTCAGACTAATAACTTTATAGTTTCTTGTGTTGTAAACATACATGTTATACGTGTTACATTTAAACCAAATGTTTTTTGGATTTAGATCGTCTTCATTTGCTTATTGACAGTTGCGTAGTCTTTCTTATTTTGTCCTTATTTCTGTTCTGCTTTATCAACAGGAATCTATTGACGAAATTCTCCAAACTGTAAACCAAGATGATTCTGTCTTCACTGAAAGGCATTGGGAAGAAACTTCTGAGAGTGAAGGTTGTGGACAGTAGCATAGAGGAGTCCCGCTTGGCTCGATGTCTTAACACGTTTGACCTTGTGGCCCTGGGCGTCGGCAGCACACTCGGTGCTGGCGTCTACGTGCTCGCTGGTGCCGTAGCCCGAGAAAATTCAGGACCCGCCATTGTCATCTCCTTCCTCATCGCTGCCATGGCTTCAGTCTTGGCTGGTCTGTGCTACGCCGAGTTTGGAGCGCGTGTTCCCAAAACTGGCTCGGCTTACCTCTACAGCTATGTTACGGTTGGAGAAGTATGGGCATTTATCACCGGCTGGAACCTCATTCTCGCTTATGTCATTGGTGAGACGCTTTAAATAAAGAGGGAGTTCCCTGCTACTCTTGATTCTTGTTAAGTTTACATACCGGATACTGTTTGCACAGGAACTTCGAGCGTGGCCCGGGCATGGAGCGCAACCTTTGATGAGCTTATTGGAAGGAAGATTGAGCTGATTTGCAGACAATACATGACCATGAACGCCCCGGGAGTCTTGGCAGAATATCCAGACATATTTGCTGTCGTAATCATAATCGTTCTGACAGGTCAGAAATGGATGCATCTCTCGCTTGTTTTGTCTATTGCTTCAGATTATGTTCTTTAATCGTTCATGTTTTTACTGCTTGCAGGGCTGCTTGTATTTGGTGTAAAAGAGTCAGCCATGGTAAACAAAGTGTTTACCTGCATCAATGTACTGGTGCTGGTGTTTGTAGTCATCTCTGGCTTAGTTAAAGGAAACAAAGAAAACTGGAACCTGAACCCTGAAAAGATCCTTAATGCCACCAGAAACTCTACTTCTAAGTGCGTTTACTAAATATCTTCTTCCCAAATGTCTATATCCCTAATGATACATCAGAGGTTTTTATTAAATGAGTAAATATTTTCTGTCTGTTATTTCTAGTGTGTCCGATTTCATTCCAAATGAGGATGTTCTCGGTGCTGGTGGTTTCATGCCCTTCGGTTGGACTGGAGTCCTTTCTGGTGCAGCAACCTGTTTTTATGCCTTCATAGGGTTTGACTGCATTGCCACTACAGGTGAGGGAGAATATATTAAATTGGTGACTCATAAAGGAGCTATGTTCTCTTAACATGCTGGATCATGTTCCCTCCCCAGGAGAAGAAGTAAAGAATCCACAGAGGGCCATTCCTGTTGGCATTGTGGCCTCTCTCCTCATTTGCTTTGTGGCATACTTTGGTGTATCTGCAGCCCTCACTGTGATGATGCCTTACTACTTGCTGGACAAGAGCAGCCCTCTTCCTGTGGCTTTTAAGTATGTGGGCTGGGAGGGAGCCACTTACGCAGTGGCCATTGGCTCTTTATGTGCACTGTCGACTAGGTAAGTGTGTTTCCTGCTGCCTCTCAGCATGAGCATTCATGGAGGACCTGTAATTATTTAGCACGCTTTTTTTTTTTTAGGAATGAATAATTCACGTCTTTTACACTTTCTATAATTTTATTATTGTCTTTTTTGCTTAGTCTAAGATTAACTAGATCTGAGATTGAATATGCAAATAAGTGGCAGAAACCATCAAAGGTATTATCTTATGGACCGAGTTGCAGAATGAATATTGATGTTAATGAAATGCATTTGCACAAGTAATATTTGATTTATTGAAAGATGCCCTGTGGTGTTTTCCTGTAACAAAAATATATTGTATACGTAGTTTTACTCACTAAAATTCATTGTGTTTATTCTTGATGTCTTACAATTATATTTGCTTATAAAACATTAAAAGCACAAAGCATATACGTGTTAAAACAAGCCTGCAGTGGGACGTGGTTGGGCTGTATTTTTGATAAGCTGTGCCACCTGCCGATTAACTGAGTAGTGCATCTGTGTTGAAGCAAAGTCCCACACAATAAAATATTATTACATCAAGCTAATAGCAGGTAACTCCACAGGGTGACTTTAATTCAGCTTCAAATACTTTGGGAGAAAATTTTAATCTCAAGAATAATTTCCTAGAAATATTATGATGTATTGTGGATTTTTGCTTATGTCTTAATTATATATTGTTTCATGGATTTAAAAAAAACATTTACTAACTGTCTTTATCCGTACTAATTGGCACGCTCGTTCTTAGGTAGTAGTTTGGCTATTATTAAAGAGCAGCATGTTTGCTAATTTGCTAAACTTGACACTGAAATGAAAGGCCTGAAATAAAAGTGTAGGGAGCCTGAAGTTCAGTGCCAATGACACCTGTGGGATGAACTGCATTAACAACAATGACCGAACGTCACACTCCACATCACTGAAACTGAATGAGAATGAGAGTAAATCTCTCAGCTGGCTCAGCAATCACGTAGACCTACAGTTTGAATGCATTTACATTAGATCCACTCACTTTTTTTGTTTTTTGTTTTAATCTTTTGAAACTTGTTATACATTTTGTGTGGATTGACTCGCATGGCATGTTTTTCTTTTTCTCCTGTGTACTAGTTTACTAGGCTCCATGTTCCCAATGCCCAGAGTGATCTGGGCCATGGCAGAAGATGGCCTGCTCTTCAAATGCTTGGCTAAAGTCAGCACACGAACCAAAACCCCTCTAATAGCAACAATAACATCAGGTCTTGCGGCAGGTGAGGTCACAAACTAAATTAAACTGGCTGGGGTTACTTTGTTCTGATCCTAGGCGACTCTTGGTACACATGGCCTTAAACACACTAACTCAACTTTAATCAAGTTTGTAAATTTACCAGTACAATGCATGACCGCAGCAACTTGCTGTCAGGGTGTTGGGCTGAAAAATGATGGTGGACTTGTGTGACACCACACTGCACACACATTCTTTCAAGTTATAAATCTGTGCCTCCTCCTCCTCCTTCCTTTTATCCTTGGCTTAGTCTCCTTGGCTCCATGTTTCCACTCCCACGCATTATCTTTGCTATGGCCCGTGATGGTCTGCTCTTCTCATTTCTGGCGCGTGTCAGCGCGAGGAAGACTCCTATCATCTCCACCTTTGTGGCAGGGCTTTTATCTGGTAGGTAGCTGAGATGAAGCCAAAGGCAACAGTGCCCCCTTATGGAAGGAGGATGGTGGCAAGTCGTTCAAGCTTCTAAATAATTAAGCTGAAAAAATACAATGTCTGCATTGCTTTCATGCAATTAATGTTCTTTACGGCTTTTGTAACCTTCATATGGTTCACCTGTGTCTCCTGCAGCGGTGATGGCATTCCTTTTTGACTTGAAGGACCTGGTTGACCTCATGTCTATTGGGACTTTGCTGGCCTACACTCTGGTGGCAGCTTGTGTGCTGGTCCTCAGGTAGCCCTCATCACTTATTTATTAGGCCTTAAGTGTTTTATTTTCTATTTTAATACTGCATACTGGACACTCTGGTCTGACCCGATTTCCCACAATGATATCAACAGACTAGTCTATGATGTCTGGCGAGGATAAATGTAGAAATGGACATAATGAAAATAAAAACATTAAGAGACCACTTAATCATCACAAAGGCAGTTTAACTCAGGCATATTTAAACACTCTGGTTATGAAGAGTGAACCACTGTGAATCCATTTCTCCTGCTTCGGTGCAAATATAAGTGAAGGGACGAGCAATGGAAAGGGAAAAACGAAGACACCCCCCAAAAAGGGAACGGTTTTGCACATGTTTATTATCGAGTATTGCTGTGTCGTTATCACTCATGATTGATTGATTGTAGTCTAGTTTTACTGGTTTTTATGTCAGAAAGAGTTCATGAAAGTGACATGAGGTTAGGGCATCTTCTAGCGGGGCCTGTGCTCACACACTAGTATCGTGCTCGTATGAATACAGGATGACACGACCTCCTCCCACTGTCTCAGAGTCTCTAAAAGCTCGGTAGGAAGCACGTATGGAAGTAGCCTCTGGGGGCCTGAGCTCTGGCAGGGCTCCTGCTGTTCTTCCTAACACAAAGAGCGACAGCCTGGTCGTGCTCTTCTTGTGTAGCAGACCGTCTCCTGGTATCTCTTCCACATACTTAACTATGCTGAGAGACACAGGAATAGGAGGAGCTCAGGAGCACAAACAAAAAGCAAAACTACAGTTTTAGAGCTGTTACATTATGAATTTTACCGTGATGATCAAGTGGTCCCTTATTTTTATTCATTTTATTGTATTTTTTTATTTTTTATTAGAGTCGTGTAATTTTAATTACTCAAATAATTACTCGGGAATTCCTACAGTACTGTACTGAAACGACTGACCTCCACCTTTTCTAAATCGTGTCAGTGGGAATAATAAGAAAAAGAATGCACATTATTTGTATGTCATTGATTTGATAGCTGTTAGGTTATAATAATGATTTAATAATATTTAATGATGAGATTTTATTGTGTGTTGCAACATGAGCCTCTCTGTTCAGTGTTTTTATGACCCGGCCAGTTGTGCTTGCGTGTTAGTTTCAGAGGTGAAAGGTGAAACCATCAGCTAGATGGCACAGTGCAGTCTGAGCAGATTTGTGTGTCTTTAATACTGCTTTTCTGCTCTGCTTTGATGTAGAGAGTAGAGAAAAGCAGGAAAACCAGCTGTCGGCGCATCAGAATGGTGTCTTATCCTAGCATAATGGATTTTTAAATGTGCTACTAATTATAGCTCTGTTGTATGCAGACGTTTGAGTTGTGGGAACAGTGGGATAGGGAGTCTTACACTTTCATTTTTGTAATTTTCTTTTTTTGTCTTGTGAAGGTACCAGCCTTTACAGCCCAGTGCAGCCTATGAGATGGCCAATACTCAGGATGAGTCTGAAATTACATATAGGGATGGGAGTGTTGATATTTTATCGCAACCTGATGATCACTTTACTTTCAAAAAACTTATTAACCCTCCGAACACTGAGCCGTCATCTCTCTCTGGACTCATCGTCAACATCTGCACCAGTATACTTGGTGAGAAACTGGATGGAAGTCCCAGAACTATTCATGTGATTACCGATGCAGCACATCATCTGGTGTCATCGCTTGTTTATTTTGTTTTTTTTCCCCACCAGGTGTTTTGGTGTGTGTCTTCAGTGTTGTAGCTTCTCAGGGAGGGTATGCACGCTGGTCTCTGACTGCCCTCTGTGTTATAGTGGCTATCTGCCTGGTTCTAATCATTATTATATGGAGACAGCCACAGAGCAAAACCAACCTTGCCTTCAAAGTGAGTGTGTGTCCTTTTGCTAAAGGCTTTTCTCATGCTATCTCATACCCACATAGCAGTGTGAGCTTGTCACTTTTAGAAATTAATAATCAATAACACCCAGATCCTCTTTCAAAGTAACTTCCTCCATGTAAAATAAAGAGTTAAATATGAGATATAATATACTAATGTACTATGTGATGTGATTCTAGAGACAGAAAATGCCAGTTTAGATTTTATTGTGAGCAGATATTGAGAAAAAAGCATTTAGGGCTTATTGGGTAATTCCACAATAAGTCTTAATTTCTCACTCAGGAAAAGAATTATGAGAGTTTTGAATTAAAAGTGCTGCACAATTTTTCAATCGAGCGTTAAAAAAATAACACTTAATTTTGTCAGGGATTCTCCTACATTGCCCGTACGTCTAAGATTGCTTTGCAGATTGTAAAATTTGTTTTAAATGCAAAGTTTTAGCCAGTCTTATACCCAATAAATACTCTATCCACAGGTCCCATTGGTGCCACTGGTGCCGATCATTAGCATGTTTGTGAACGTGTACCTGATGATGCAGCTCGACAAAGGAACGTGGTTGCGTTTTGCCATCTGGATGACCATAGGTACTTTAGACCAGCAGTAACAATTAACGTCTCTGCTGTAATTTTATTTTTTTAAACTTGTTTTATTATTGTCCATTAATTCATGTTTCTATGTGAATTGTAGGTTTTGCCATCTACTTTGGCTATGGTATACGCAACAGTGCAGAGGAGGCGTTAGCCAAGTGTGACAATTACGAAGATAGCTGCATAATAAAGGAAGAGGCCATGCAAACAGAGAAGGAAGCCTTCTTACACAATACACAAAACTCTACCCGAGAAGATGAAGATGGTTTCTGAGGAGATAGGAGGGTTTTTTAAAACGTTTATTTAAATAGGGGTACAGGAAAGAAGGTGCAAGTATGTTTCACGGAGCGGTAAGGACAACATAACAAACAAAACAGCCCTTACCTATTGTGAAAATGCCAATCAACTAACTAAATTAGACAAATGAAAAGTTACAAATCTACAATTCGCTAACAACTCAAAGAAAAACGGAGAAAAAAATGTTAAAATTGCATTTGCAGCTGTCCTCTACAAGTTTTCTGTGTCGAGGTTGGCACAGAACAATGTCACAAAGGACCTATCAACACAAGATTATCAATTAAATTGAGCTAACATAAAATCTAACCTAAACATATAACGTATTATCATGCAGTCATGACAATGAGCTTAAAAATCCAAAATGGCCAAAGACCTTGAGTCCCTGCAGACCATGCAAGTGCTCAGTCGTCAGCCAACGACAAGAAAGATGAAAACACGAGGAGCCAGTAGGAAGAAAGAGTCCATAGACCAGGAGCTGGTACAGTATATCCTTTACCCCTTTTTTCCCAAAAAGAATGTAACATCTGTGCTGTGAAATAGCTATTAAGTTTTCTGAAAGACTATCTGCAAGTTCAGGAGACACATGGAGACAGCCAATTGTACTACTAGCCAAAAATGTTGACTACATGATGATTGTAAAAAGCCTAATAAGATTTAATGGCTAATTAGCCAAGTATTTTTAAGCAGTATGAAATTATGTGAAAAGAAGATTATAGTCATATTTTTTTTTTTTATTTTATTGTGCTTTGAAATGGTCAGTTTTACAAAACATAACGGAATCCATCGATTCAAAATGCTTTTGTTTTTACAAAAATATTATCCAACCATAAATGGATCTTCATAAACTTCATTTTGGGTTTTTAACAGTACATTATAATGACCGCACATCAGATTTTCCATGAATGATATCACATATAAAGTTCAGAATGTGTTACTGCTCACCTAGCTTCAAAGTGCTCGAACATTTGTATATGTTGACCGTGTACAAAAAACACAAAACACCGTCTAAGAGACTTGGACGAGGGTGAGAATTTTAATGTACCATCAGTGCCTTTTGTGAGAAAGTTGTTAGCTGAGAAATCCCTTACTTGTAAATTTACCCTTAAGATGCAGTTTTGGGGGTTTAACCAGTGTATCTATTACTGAAAACAATACAAGTCACAGGTTTTTGGATGTCTTGTACATTGAATGTATAGCTCATATGAACTCAACATGGTGCTAAAAGTAGCATTCTCAGTGCATCCATGTGTTTGCAGGTCTTTCTGATTGATGGTACCAACTGCTAATCTTACCAGAGTACCAATGCTATCTGTGGGAAATGTACTTTTTACTCAAAGAAAAAAAGCTGCTTATTTTAATTTAGTTTATATTTTAACCTTTTAAGACCCGAATTCTTCCACAGCATGCATTTTTAATTTATCTTTGATATTTGGGCATATTGGGGCCCGATGAATGTAAAAACAAAGAATTGCCAGATTTTATTTTATTATTTTTACCAAATTTTCATTTCTAAGAAAAATGAGAGCCACAAATGAGGATATTTGTTTAAAATTTCAATAGAACAGTAGCAGTATAATGTCCTCGTAACTGGTTATCAGGCCCTTGTAGAGCAAAATTGAGTATTTTGGTCTAAATAACCCAAAATGTGATGTCCAAATATGTGGACGCCAGGTCCTAGGAGGTTAAAGTGCCTATTCCCCAAATGAATTTTTAAAGATAGGATATTCCTCTATCACGATTTGCCTATGTGTAATACTTTATATATAAAACAAAATGTTTAAACGAAGATTTAAAAAAAAAAATCATATATTTATAACTACATGAAACCCAAGTGGATCCTTTTAACTTTTTAATTCACACATGCCTGAAATACAATCAGTTTGTGATTATTGCACACCTGTAGTTTACATGGTGATATAACACTTCTTTAGTTCACTTTTATTTTGAAATGCCAAAATCTACACTGTATGTTTAGAAACACAAAAATGGTGTAGGTCAAGCAGTAGAGTGTATGTATGCGTGTGTGTGTGCAGATCTTTGACGCAGCTAAAACTGAAGTACAGCAAAGTTTGTATGTCAGCAAAGGTCTGGAAATGCAACTACGTGAAAAATCTCTTCACTCAGTCCGTTTTTAAATGCTAATATATATATTCAGCAGTAAATGGGTGATGGCAATGACACTGTGAGACAATTTATTTCAGCTTATGGTCCTTGTGAGGGAATCTATTAATGAAACCTGAAGCCAAAATCCATTGGATTTAACTTGATCATGCGTCAGAATAATTTCTGTAGTTTTTTAATAGTTCCTATAGATTATTTTTGCTGGAGTGGTATAACAATTTTTAAACCCTTACCTTGTAAATAAATGTTTGTGCTCCAGAATGTAACCAGGCATTGTTTACCTGGCTGTTTCTAAATCAGTAAGATATCAGCACATGTTATTTTGAAACGATGCATTAATTTTAAAATGTAGAAAACATTTTAACGCTGCCTTTGTAAATAATTTTTTGATGATACTTGAGTTACTGACTGTATGCAATGTTTATGGGAGTGCTGTACTTGCTGTGGTTACATGTCAAAAGGTCACATCATGCTTCATTCGTGCTTTGCATGCTGCATAAATGCATTTTATAGTGTTGATATGTGATAATGTTCAGTGTACTGTGGGGGGGGAAGGCACACTGTTCACTATATGTTGTTGTCATATTGGTTATGGTTTGTATAGTTCTCGATGTAAATAAATAATCCTGAAAGCTAAAGCTGACTTTGATTTATTTCACATAAACACCTCCCGCTGTATAGATGGTTTAGAGAATCGACATTAATTCATTAGTTTCTTCTACTGTTACCTTTACTACTTCAAGTACAGTAATCAGAAAGATTGGAGCCAAAGAAAAATCTAAATTCCTTCAGTTTATTCTGCAGACAAACTGTTTTTAGTGTTTAACACTGTAATTAATTCATAAGACTACTGCCAAATGTAAAATGCTATAGTTACCCTAAAATTAACTGTACGTTTCTGTAATGTTTAATCCAGTAATATGAGTAAGCTGTGTAATCAAAATGATCTTTGAATATAATTACTGTTATCTTTTTTTTTTTAATCGACTGTTTTACAAAAACAATAAATAAAGCACATGATTTTTTTTTTTTTGATTGAGGACCGATTACACTCATTTTAATTTGTTTGTATGGTTCGCCTAATAACCATTTAGCCAGACGGTCTAATAAATCTGTTAAGCACTATATTAGTCTGTGTTGCTCTTTCTCTATTCTTTGAGCTGCTCTCTTTAGAGGCCTCCACACATCTGCCGCCCCGTCTCCACCTTCCTCTGTCATGAACCCTTTGCAATGTCCTCCTTCTTTTCATGTGGCAGCTCCATGTCAACATCCTTTCAGTTGATCCACTCTCTCTCCTGCACATGCCCGAACCATTTTGCCTTCTAACTTTGTCTCCAAACTGCTCGACTTGAGCGGTCCCTCTGATATATTAATTTCTGAAATTGCACCTCGTGGTCACTCTCAGTGAAAATCTCCCATCTTCCACCTCCGTCTCCACCCCGTCTTTGTGTCAGTGCCACTTTCTCCAAACCAAAGATCACGGCAGGACTCAGCACCTTGTAAACCTTCCCTTTCACTCGTGCAGATATCCTGTGATCGTATCCTGCACTCACTTGTTCCTCTTCTCATGTGCACTCACTTTTGCTTTGGATGATTGACCCCAGCTTTTTAAACTCCTCCATCTCCACTTCCTTTACTCCTTACATCTTCACCTTCCCATCTGCCCCGCTCTCATTCACGCATGTACTGCGTGTCGCTCTGTAGTGGGGAAGAAATGTCCTGTCTTCACCTGCAGGGGGCGACCCGAGTCCATTTTGTTCAATCTCCTCTCGTCTCCTCTCCTCCCTGTTTTCCAGCGATGATGCAGACTGTACCCTCTTCATCTCGGCTTAAACTGGATGTCTCAATCATTCTTCATCAGCTCTTCGCTGACGGGCTCTTCTCCAGATTCACCTGAATTAAACCGGTAAGAAATTTCATTTCACAAGGGGAACAGAAGGCGTTTGCTGTCTCCCTCTCAATCTCCGAACAGCGGCAGTGATAACTGCATTTATTGACCCTGCTGCATCTACTCGAGACTGCGGATGATCCTGTTGTGTTTCTAATAAGGTTGTTTTCAAGTCATTTCCTAATCGTTTCCAGGAGTGCAGATTCTAATATAGCGTTTGCATACCAAGCTTTGAAAAGGTAACCTCAGTACAATTGCTCTCACCTCAAAATGTGTATGTGGAGTCACACCATGTTTTATTTATTGTGTCACCCACATCTTATGTTTTTTGTCTTTTCTAAAATCAGCAAAGCCGGTCCTTCCTCTTTCTGTATTTTTCCCTCTGAACAAAAATAGTTTCCTAGTGTGAGGAACAAGGTACCCAGAGCAGCATGAATGTGCATTAGTAATAGTGAAGTAACAGATTTCTGTTGGTGTGGCTTGAGTGGTGACATTTATTGAAAAGGCCTGAGTTGTACTGGATTATGTAAGATGTGACCATAAAATGATGAGGGCCAGTGGGCAGCATGCACAGCCAGTAAGGCCTCGATCGTCTCACCGGAAGCCTGGAGATTTTATAAACTGAACATAAAAGGTGCTGTTACTACATATTTGTTCATTTATGTAAGAAGCATTTGAATTAGCTTCCAAATGATAGAATTTTGTGGGTTTTTGCTGCCTGTGAAGCATTCATTTGTAGTTTTTCAAGGCAAACCGTTGCCATGTGTATGAAAAAGCAAATCTTATGTGAGCTTTAGGTGGTTGCACAAAGAAGTCAGGGGCACTGAAGCATTAAATTGAGAGGGAGACTGCTGCCTCCATTTTCACTCATCTTCAATTTTTCATGAGGGATCTAGATTAAGCATCAAGTGAGGCTTGGTAAACAAATGAAGGCCCACATCTGTGAGGACCAGCAAGCAGCTGCATTAGACAGCTGACACAAAACAGAAGCTGACACAGCTTCTATTTCACAGAGCAAAACAAGCTGTGCGGGCACATCTTCACATAAGTACTCCTGCGAGGCTTGGATGCACAGATTTTCTCAGTGGCCTTGGCAAAGGTGTTGCCTGAATATGAGCAGGCAGGTGGCAGGGCAGCCAGCTGAATGATGGGAGATGGGGGAAGCATTTTAGTGCTACAACTATAAATTTCCCTGTTCTCTCTTGTACTGTTATGATGTCTGACTGACTGCCCGAGTGTTGAATAGTACTATAAGTGATACCAGGAAACGGAACAGGAAGGAAGTGGCAAATGTCCTTCAAACCCAGAAAACTTGTGAATAGAATGAAGCTGAATGAGAGACATAAAGAAGAAAGTTAGTTCATGTATGAAATCAGAAGATTTTACAGTACGTCTCTTGTAACTGGATCTAATCATTTTCAAATGACCTGAACAAAGCAAACTTGAGCTCTAAAGGATTCTGGTGTTTCTTGTAAATCCAACCATTCCTTTTACTTTCACTTACCAAAGTCAGGTCACAGTTGCAGCACACACTTGTCTCTCCATTTCCTTTTCTTTCTGGGGGATTGTGCATAAGCCTCACCAATCAGTTTGTCCATTTCCAGCTCCAGTTTGCCATCACTTGTTAACAACATCCTGAAATACTTACTGACACATTACTGCTGTTCCCATTCCCAACTCCCTCCTCACACTGGCTGCATTTTCAGTGCTGGTCCATAAATATCACAAACAGGAATGAAGACAAGAAGCAAACTTGACAGCGTCTAACCCTTGCTAAAACGATGTTGGGCCTTGTGTTTTGAATACAGTCACAGCTATTGCTTTACTTATAAAAGAATTGGATGGCTCATAGATACAAACCTTATAGTCTGCACTGCTGCAAAAGACAACAGGGTTCTCCAAACACATTTGAATACCTTCTCTAACTCTATAATTCTATACAAACATGTGTAAACTTGACGTAAAACGAAGAATTGAAAGTCTAACTCTGTAGCCTTCCTGAACTTCTCCTAAATTTTTTGCTTTAGCAAATGCCAAAGCAACAGCCGGTCTCCTCTCCCAATATCTGTCTCTGTTTTTAATGCACCCCTGGATCAGGTAATCCTGAAAGGCCTCCTTCTTCCACATGATGCCCTCCTTTTGTACTTATATCTTAACAGCAAGTTCTTAGGTTGTTGAACCTTTAACTGCCAGGCCTTGAACACGGCCTACCCAGATTTAATGTCCCTAGCCAGGTGACTGTCTTGTTCCCCAAGCAGAATCCAGAAACTGGTCTCTAAGCTCGGTAGCAGGTAAAGGTAATGTGCAGTTGACCCCAAACCCATACCTGGTAGTGTTACCCACTGGGTTACCCACTGGGTAACACTTAAATGTGTTTTTTGTGGGCTGTTAAACTCCACTCCCAGGTCTGGCTAGAGGATGAAGGCCCATTTCTCCTTTCTTTTTATAAATGCCATTTATGATTCTTTACACCTAAAATTTCCATTTACACAAGTTATCACTCCCAACATAACTTTGATCTATGATATTTCACTACTTTCTAGATCAAATATTAACAAATGCAGTTATATAAAACTCAACAAATGCACCATATCCATCATGTCACTGCTGTGCAGATAACTGTACCATAGTGTCCATGCTGAGGTCTGCACTTAACCGATTTAGAGCTGGAAATCAATTTAAGGATGATGGCTGCAGCAGAAACAGTTGTGTTAGCAGGTTGAGCCTTTCTCTTAAAAACAATATTTTATAGCACTTGTCTGGAAATATTCGACAAGGAAAAACATTTGTTAGTAGCACCAGTGTTTTGTCTGCCTGCACTGAGAGATTTTGTGTCTCAGTGTGGTTTAACAGTAAGCACTGCAGTAGATGCAGGTGTGCTGTCTCTGTTGTGCAGAGGCAGCATTTAGTGCGATGTTTTAGCTTATGTTGCAAACGGGCACTTCTGTCTGTAGACCCTCTCTGCTT
Source organism: Pundamilia nyererei (assembly GCF_000239375.1). NCBI lineage: Eukaryota > Metazoa > Chordata > Actinopteri > Cichliformes > Cichlidae > Pundamilia > Pundamilia nyererei. Next base: position 1,949,983 of record NW_005187467.1, on the reverse strand, counting down.
TTCTTGTCAAGTTTACAAAAGTTGACTTGTTCTAAGCATACATCAAACTCTAATAACAGGCAACAGCACAGTTTTGTTTTCTTAGAAGGGAAATGACATGCTATTTCCTGCTGCGTAAGTGAATTTATTAGGACACAAATGCAGAGCAAATGCCTGAGATGGAGCAGCAGGCAGTCAGTTTTCTTCCTAGTAGGTTTTTTTTCTTTAATTGGAAATTTTCTTGGAATTTAATTTTTTGTGCTAGAGGAACTTGTCAACCACAACTGGATAATGGGAAAGGCATGATGAGGTGATAACAGCATGTGCAATTTCTCTGCAAAAAAAAGAGTTGTTGCTTAAGATCAAAGGGCCTGTCAGTGCTCTCTGTCCTTTCCAAAGGGTCCACACAGAACATTTCATTCACATTTCTCATATTGGATTAGTAGAAACTCTCTGAGCAATTATGGTACCTGCTGGCTGACTAAAATTGCAGGGCAATTAAAGGAAGTGGCATAGCTCTTAATCTGAGCATGCAGGTGGCAGGGCAGCCAGCTGAATGATGGGAGATGAGGGAAGCAGATTTTGCAGAACTTCCAGATTTTGGTAACATATCAACAAACTTAAAATTCATGTTGACAGTTTAAAGCTCTTCGAAATACAAAGTTTACATATAGATCTCCCTTAATGAAGGAAAGGGTTAAATATCATGAAGGCTGAAATATTGTATTTATTTATTTGTCTATTTTTGTCAGCCTTAAATAAAATCATACGTCAAGCAGCCTATTAAATGATTTTAGAAGTGCAGAAGCAGACAGTTGGGTCACGAGAACTTGTAAAAGCCTCAGTAGTACTTGGCAGTTTAGAGGTGGCCCATCATAAACACTGTAAAAGTTGTGGAGGTAAAAAGTCCACAGTCACTCAACTGATTGGACAAAATAGAGGTTCTTGGATGTCTTTTGTTTTTGTTTTTTTGTTGTTGCAAGCAATAGATGGTGCAGAAAAGGGATAACAGAAATAATGTGTATTTTTTAATGCAAGTATATCAAAAGTATTCACAAAAGACAATCTCAGTAACTCAAGGCACATGGATAATCAGAAACATAAAATATAAGAAAACAATTCCATTATGAAGGTCAAATGTAGCACCGTCACTGTCATGCTGGTTTGCATCTGACTGTCATAAAGACAGAACAATAATGATAGTGTCCATAAACAAGAGACCGTGTCATTTTATTTTCCCTCCAAAGGCAGAATTTGCTTTTTTTGTCAGTGTACTTAAGCTTGTCTGGTTGTTATTTTTCCCCCCGGATAGTTCACTGTGGCTGGAAGATAGTCATTCCTTTTTTCCCTTGTCCCTAATTGTATTTTAAACTTAGCAGTCTCTAGTTAGATCAGGGAGTTATATAATTCAATACAAGTAATTTTTTTAGGCTAATATTTTCTGTTTGTACCTTCTTCTCTGTAGATCTTGTTTAACCACAAAGTTGTTCCCACCTGTAACATATATTCCAAGCAGCATATTATCTTGTCTGCTGAATTCACTCACATTCCTAAAGCTAGAGAGAGACCGGTTGCCAGCTAATTCACTAATGTCATTTTTTTAAGAGTCAGATTTGTGAATACTGCTCTTCACAAGAGTGCTGCAAAAAATTCTGGGCCCTTGATGATATTTCAGTCAGAAACAAAATAAACAAGATGTTTGGCATGTTTAACATTTAAGAATAAAGGCAGAAAAGATTCATGGTTTTCACCACTGTAGGTTTTTGCAATCCTGGGAGCCCAACAGGCCTGAGTTTATCCCACACTGGGCCTGAGGATTTTCTTACAAAAGCTGTAACCAATAAGTTATCATATGACCTCAGCTGTTTCATATACAGAAACACCCATTAAGGTTTTTTGAGCTACAAAGAAGTGTAAAAAAAAGAAAAAAGAGGCCAGAAAAAAATTATACATTAATATTGTTTATGCTGGCTAAATCACTCGTTGCTGTGTTTGTAAGAGGTTAACTGTGATTTCTCCTGCTGGTCTAGCCTACATTACCTTCGGTGCATCTACACATCTTTCACTGCCCCCACAAAAAAACTCACTTTATTTCATGGTTTTATGATGAAACAGACTGAAAGATTTAAATTATTATAAGATGGCACAGTTTTTTAAATATACCTGTTGAATATTGTTTTTAAGTCATCTTCAATATATTTTCTTTACTTGTGATCTGCTGTTTTTATGCAGGATAAGGACCTCAGATGTTATGAAGACCCATGCTCCAAATTAGACATGACATTCAACATCCACATTTCTGACATACTGAAAATAGGCTCCTGCTCTGCCAGTAGGACAGCTTGATGGGCAGACAGACTTTTTGATGCTTGACGATGATGATGATTTATTTTAAGTGCTCTTGAGGCTGCCACAAACTCAGAGCTGATTTCATAATGTGTGAGCGAGAAGAGCCCTTTGGTGTGGGGGAGTTAAGGAATAACAACCAGCAGGGTGGCATGCTGGCTGATGGCGACGCCAATGCCAATGACATTCGGACAGAAGATGGTGGGAGAACTGGGGATACTGGCTGTCTGTCAGGATTGATAACTGTAACAGCAGAGCAAGACAAAGTCATCATCTGGGGCACAGACTCTCAGTGTGATGACCCTGAGCTGGCTGAATTTGAGATGTTAGAGTGTCAGGAGTTGGAGGCTTATCTTGTTGAGGAGGAAGAGGACTTTGTTGGGCTTGCAGAGCGGAAGGAGCTTCAAGAACAGCCGTCATCATGCAGAAAATCCACAGCAGAAGAGGCGATAGATTATAAGGGCAGGGAAGAAAGGAAGTCAATTCTGAACGGTGCCAGTGAGCAAGAATCCAATGGCTCTCATGTCTCTGAGAGCAGAGAAGCTTCCAAGACTGACTTAAGCTCTGAAACTGATGTCTTTGTATCCTGTCTGTCCACCATTTCAAGCATGGCCACTGCCATGGACACTGTTGGCAAGAACCAGGTGACAGACTCCTGGCATATTGCCTCTGGTCCTCATTCAACCATCTCAGAGGACCTAACTTCCCAGATTTGCACCACTATCTCTGAGAGAGGCAAGGCCTCTCAAATAGTTGATGATTCTTCTCTTTCTGCTAGAAAAAGCACAATAACCCAGAAAGATGTAGATATGAATTTGAATTCAGCAGTTCAGTCAGATGATGCTGTATCACAGGCACATGATGTCAGTGGCAAACCCGGGACAAATAATAACCATAGAAATAAAGCAAAGGGTAGTGTTTTGGAGGTAAATTGTACTGAGAACAAGGCTTTAACCTCTCTGACAAAATGTCAAAAAGAAAGCAACGCTAAAATAGATAAAAGCACACAAGCGGATGAGACCCCTGATGTGAACTACAGGGCTCTCAGAACAGGTACAAAGGGGACTCAGTCATGTGTTGAACCTAAAGCCATAAAGAAACAAGACTCATTTGATAACACACTGAAGAAACAAAGCTCTTTTGATAAGAGTCTGAAAAAGCAGCCTTCATTTGAGAATTCTTTAAAGAAGCAGCTCTCTTTTGATAACACCTTAAAAAAGCAGGGCTCCTTTGAGAACACCACCACTCCCAGCTCTTCAAGTCTGGAAAGGAGGAAGCCATGGGGAAGCCCCAGTCGACCAGCAACTCCTACATCCCCTAAAACCACCTCCTCTTCGTCACCTAAGAGACGACCTAGTGGTTCTCCAGCTAAGGTCCAGGGCATCAGGGCACCGAGCCTGGAGCGCAGTGACTCCTCTCAAAGAGGAATAAGTCAAACTATCAAACCACATGCTAAGACGAGTTTGAGCAGTGGAATCCCCAAACCTATCATGCCTCAACAGAAGGAGTCCGAACCCAGGAGATCTTCGCCCCCTCAGAAGCCCAAAAACGTGCGGCCAAAAATCATCACGTATGTTCGAAAGAATACTCAAGCAAAACCACCACTCACCGATGCACTAAATGAAGCCTCCACACACACATCAAGATTACCCTCTTACTCCAACCCACCAGCTCTCAAAGATCCAAAGGTTGCTTCTCAAACTAAATCCACACCAGTGCTCTGTTCCTCAAACCTGCTATTTGACAAATATCGACAGGAGATGCAGAAGACAGGATACTATCCTCCAGGTGTCGCTGTGACTGGAGTAAAACCTCCAAGCAGCACTATCCCTCAAAGGAGTGGAAAGTCAGACAACTTCCAGGAGGCATCAGAGAAATATCTTCAAGAGGTGAGAAGCGGACTTTTGTTTTGATATGTTCACACAACTCAGCTTATGGTGTGGTACAAGTATTCCAATTTAGCATGATGGTGGCTCAACCTGAAAGCATTTTTAACCCTTTAATTGTTCGTGCAGATTGGTCAGTTTCAGCTACACTGCACATGCTGTGTTTTAGATTATTTTGGTCACGTACTGGCTCACATTGCACCACAAACAGTAACAGAGTGGTAATAGATTAGATGTATTATCACACAAAACCAAAGTGCTTAACTTAATAATACATGAATCAAACCTATCACATGATACCTTGCTGTCCATCAGTCTAGAATGTGAATGATGTTATAGTAACTGGTTTTGTTGGTGATGTCCTTCAGCAGCATGTTTCCCCTGAAGGAGGTAGTGTCTACCGCTCGCCAAGAACCCTGAGGCCTCAGCTTGGGCTAGGTGCAGTCACCAGGCAGCCTGCAGCCAAGCCAAGAGTTCAGCAGGCAGGTCAAAGGTCAGGTCCCTCACACTATCTGGCTGCCAAAGTGTCCACTCCAGGCCAACAAGATCTGGCAGGTGAGATTGTAACGTTTTGGCAAATTGACTCAAAAGTGAACTGAAATGTTAGTTGCATTTTTAGTATCAGAGACAGCTGCATTTTCAAAGGTTGTTTTGGGAATGTTTAAAAGTTTAACACAAGATGTATTTGTGTATGCTTACGTTAAAAAACCCTGTGTGGTTAGATGATTAGGTCAAATCTTGGGAAATCATTTCAACAGATTTCTCTTATCTCTCTCTACCTACTTTAGTATTCTCTGCACTCTCCCATCCCGTAGATGTCGAGCTGTAGAGTTATTTATTCAACAAGCTTCTTGGGCTTGCTGAATGATTCACCTAATTTTTTTCCTGTCATGCTTATGGATGAGCCTTGGCTTTTGGCACCTCAACTCTTTGAAGTGCAAAGCATTTGAAGTTAGTGTAACTTGCACTTGCTACCAGCTCGCACTGCATAATTTTGCCTTCTTACATTATAAATGATACTCTTGGCTGGTTGCACATATGCTGCTTTCTTATTTATGTGGAATTTAGTCATTGAATAATGTTTATATATCTATATATATGTAATCTTCCTCTTTTATTTATTCATTTTATTTCAGTATAAACTAAATCAGGTTTTTAAAGTTTTTTTTTTCTTGTTTTTTTACTTGTTTTTCTACCTTTAGGAGAGCCCAGGAGGGCAGGTCCAGAAACCACCCCAAAAAGCCTCCTGCTCAAATCAGGCCAGTCTGGCCTTCGTCCTCCAGGCTTCTCTGCCCTTCCAGCTGCCCGTCTGGCTTCTCTAGGATTTGTCCGGAGCTCCAGTGTCTCATCTGTATCCAGCAACCAGTCTAATGAAAGCACCCACAGTGACCCAGGCCGAGGTTCTCAGTGTGAGTTATGTCCACTCAACTCATTTTTTCTGCCTAAATAAAAGGTTACCCCACACCAATGTTTTACTACATCTGCATCTCCTTATTAGTTCACCGGCAGGTGTGGCTGGTCTATCCTCAGTTACTATAGTAACAGCTGCTCATTTTGTTTCATTTTCAATCATTTGTCAGAATTCTGCATTTCTAAGCCGCTGCAGCACAGAGCCTCAGAGAAGAAAGGATTTCTTTAGGAAGAAAGTTACTCTCTCTCCCTCTGCTGCCTGTGCTCAGCCTGCATACTGCAGAATTCCCAATGCATATTTCAGTACCATCACTGAAATATTCCCCAGTCTTCATCTGCATAAAGGAATGACAGCAAAATTCACCTGGCAATGTAATTATCTCTGTGTGTGAACGAGATGTCAGCAAAGTGTCAGGAAAGAAAGTGTCGGTTAACAAGACATTGTTTTATTACCAAAAACGGTTTTGCTAAATATGAGCAGGCCATGTGTGTTGTCTGCTGATTCAGAGACGTGACACAAACTGACCATTGTTTGGAAAATGTTTAGATATATGGTTATGGTCTGGGTGTAAAACCAAAGCAAATAATGCAATAGCAGCCATTGAAAGTGATTCACTAAAAGTAGTGATAAGTACTGATTCTTCTATTTTAAATACAATGATTTTATTTTCTTTGTAATAATGTAGGGCAGGGGTGTCCCACTCCAGGCCTCAAGGGCCGGTGTCCTGCAGGTTTTAGATGTGTCCTCAATCCAACACAGCTGATTTAAATTGTTAAATTGCCTCCTCAACGTCTCTTGAAGTTCTCCAGAGGCCTAGTAATGAACTAATCATTTGATTCAGGTGTGCTGACCCAGGGTGATATCTAAAGCATGCAGTACACCGGCCCTTGAAGCCTGAAGTTGGGCACCCCTGATGTAGGGTCTTTACCTTACAATATAAACTGCCTCTGGAGAAGCTGGAACCAATAGCATCCAGTTTCATAAAGGCTACCCCAGAAACCTGAAACACTGAAAAGAAACACATAAGCAACAAAGCTACAGCTTAATACAGACCAGTCATGGTAAAAATAATAGTAACAGAAAATATAAAGAATATCAGAGAAAGCGGCTCTTTAAGACAAGCTTGCAAACTTCTCTGGTAAATTTAATTTAAACTGATAGACATCAGAAGTAATAAGATTTCGCACTCTGGGAAGGTCATTAATTTTTTATTCATTTTTATCTATTGTATGAGTTTAATCATGCAATGATGCTCATTGTCATAATTACAGGTTAATGTTGTCCTTTGCTTAAACATCACTACATTTATTCCAGTCTTTGACAGCTGAATCCTGCCTGTCCTTAGAAATAGTAGCAATAGTACTCTTAATTAGTTGGTGTATACAGTACCACTGATTCTCAAGAAAACAACAACAGTTCTACTCAACATTAATATGAGGATGCCCAACTTGACTGCCAGTGGCTCTGTAATCTTTTTAGATATGTAAACTGAAGCAGATTTGTGTACATTTTAACAAATTCAGTATCTGCCAGATTGTAAAATGCTTGGAAGCAGCTCAGATGGCATACACAACTGTCTGCTTGCACCGCAGTGTTTCCCTTTAGGCTGTTGGCTCAGATTGCACCACGCTATAACCATAAGCCTCAAATGCAGCTACAAGCAGGAACAAGCAGCTCCTTGTCATCATGATGCTCAGGTCTGGTGAAATAATTAATTCACTGGTGTAGTTCAATCAGGAGGAACGTATTACACAGTATGCTGACTGTAAAGTAACACAGTCCTTTCTTCTCATTTTTCTGTCACCATTTCTTCATCACTGCCACATGGCCCAGAGGCACATTTGTTCTGAATGTTATTAGCTTGTCTATTCTCGCTGCTTGCGAGTTAGTCACAAGCAGAGTCCTCATTGGTGCTGATCAGAGGATTCTTACTACAGGGGGTGGATTTGTATTGTACATGCACGCTAGAAACAAGCATTTAGCAGTGTGAGTCAGCCTTCGGCCGTCTCCTTTAGCCAATCCCTTTCTTGGCTTCGTCTCCATTTCAGTAGGTCACCTTTGGGAAAAGGAAAAAAAAAAGAAAGGAAAAAAATCTGCTGACTCTCCCTGGTGTATTCATGCTGCTGCTTTGGAAAGCATCACTAGATGTGTTGCACAGAGCCTTGGCATTTTTACATCAAAAGTGATTTAATGTTCTCCTTTAATCTGTTTTTATGCTATACTGTCCTTTGTATCAATAAAATGTGCTTATATATATATATACACACACACACACACACACACACGTATGTATCACAACAGCTTAACGTTTTTTGAATGTCTGCAGCCTCCTTGGGTCACAATTTGACATTATTAGATCAGAGTGATGGTATTTTAATTCAAGGGCACAAAGCTATCCTTTCCTTTTCAAAAGTGTTATATTACCAATAGTTAGAGTTTGTGTCAGCACTACCATTGACTGAGCTGCTGAATATTTTATGATTAGTGATTAGAGCTCTCTGGTTTGACTCTTCACTTATAACGACGAAGTAAATTCCATCATTTATGCACTGATGGAATTTTTTTGACTATTATAAAGTTAAAGGTTTATATCTGAGAAATGCATACAGTATACAGCATGCAAAAATATGTAAAAACTATCATAATTTCATTGTGATTATTTGGAGGATGTTTCAGCTGCACTGTTCCTCAGCTTTTCATTTCCATAAAAGCTAGAGGCATAACAGCAGCTCTTATGAATAATTACTATGTTTACAGCACCCTGTTTTTTGCGAATCTTGATGAGAGTGTGCAATTTACCAGAAAAAACAAAACAAAGCAAAAAAGAACCAAAACTCCATTAGGAAAGAGTGTAATGATCTGAAACGTGCATGAAATTGACAGTTAAAAGCTTTAATGCCATCATTACACAGTTTTTCATTTTCAAATGGCGCTGAGAATTCCCTCAGTATTACTAAACCAAATCAAATCTTTTGTGTTAAGAAACAAGAACATCATTTACTATAGGCCATGGCTGGCTCTATGCCTATTAGTTTGCATAGTCAGGTATTTCCCAAAATTGTTGGGATTGATATGTCATACCTGCAAAATATGAATAATTCAGTTTTTGTAGTCAACGTCAAAATATCTACGTTGGCCAAGGTGAAATATTTGATAGCTATCTTGGCCATTTCCTTAGAATCTAATGTTTTTTCTTTCTTTTTCGTCATTAGATATGCAACATAATTCTTAGCACAACTAGAAGTTATTAAAATCCAGGTAAAGACAACCTTTTAAATGCTATAACTTGTTTTGTCCATGGTGACTTGCTTGCTTTTATACAATATAGTAGACATTATATTGGGTTGAGTTTTCTTTTTAAAACTGTGATATAACCCACTGAGTAATGCTCAAAGTTATAGGGAGAAAAATAGGTAAAAAAGTAGAAACGAATTTGTGTGGTGGCAGCGTTTAAAGTTTATTTTAGTAAGAGGGTTCAGAAAATGCTGGAAAAATATGGCGACCTGAAGAGCACCAAATTTCAAACATCTTGAAATTTTCATAGAATGAAGGGAAATTTTTGCATGCATTACTTAAATATGAGGAAATTGTCTACAAAATCTACAAATCAAATTCACTAATCCTGTGGCGGTCAGGTGAGACTCACTCACTGATATTCTTAGGAAATGGCCCAGAGTCAGCGCTAGAGCGAGCACACTGACTGCCTTACATAGGCTTAATCACATTCGGGAGGTGAGAAAATTGCAGCTTTTAAATAAAAACATATTTCGTACGTGTATAAATAGCAACATTGTGTGATTTTTGCCACAGTCCCTGAGCATGTTTTTCTTTTCTGATGTAGATCCCAGCAGTGGCAGCGATGACACACCTCAACATAAAGCCACAGCACCATACAGAGAAGCCTCCCCTGCTCATAGCTGCCCTCACCCTCCTAATGCCCCCAGCCTCCAGCGGCGCAATCTGCCACCACGGCACTGCTCCCCACTAGGTACAGCACTCTTGCACAAAGCCAGAGGAACCAAACGATTGTGCTCAAGTTGTGTATGTGTGATTGAAATTCACGTTTGATTTCATTCCTCAGTATAAGCCCCACCTATTCCCACAAAGCTGCTTAGAGAAATGTCTGAGTTTTAAAAGTTATTGTGGAGTTTTAAGTAAAAGCAGGAAGACAGAACAGTTTGTCTGTGACGATTTGAGCTACAGTCCTGTACATGGGCAAGAAGTTGAGCTAGAAACAATAAACACAGCTGTGTTTTTTGTACTCAAGCAATGATTTTTCTTTTGCAATGTTGCTAATTATGATTGTAGTTGAGAGCATAATGACTACGATTGAGTGTTTACTCATTCATTTGCTTTTATTGTCCATTGTTCAGCTCAGTTTGCTTATCAAGCTTCTGATTTAGGACTAAAATGAGTAGAAAATGATAAATAGTATTTAGGATTACTTATTCATGTGCTGTGTTTCCAAACTGTTGCCTAGCATTGCATCACAGCAGGGATACAGTATCATACAGTAGCCTATACTCCCCCTCTGCTCTTGTGGGCGTCTTTATTGTTAGCTAATGCACAGTGGTGCTAATGGTAGCGTCTTTGCAGTGAATGTGGAGCATCAGCGCCATCCTGTGGCGACAGTTTGTATTTCTGGGTGAACCACCAGTCGCCCCATCTTTCCACAACAGAAACTGTGTCAACAAGTGAAGCAGTAACTCCAGCTAGTGGTCACTGTCCTACAGTGATCGCTGAGTCTTTATTTCAGCCATTTTTTATGCTTTCAGTTATTCACTGATTTGATTAATTATAAGGAAAAAACAGAACAAAGTTGTTGTTTGTTTTTACTACCAGTTTCCATGCCTAGGCATTAAATCTGTTTTTCCCAGGAACTCTGTTGGAGGGATGAACAATATTCTACAAAAAAAAATCCCTTTATATTGAGGGTTTCATTTGATCAGTCTGCGCATGTGTACCATATTTTATTCAATATAAAAAAGTGGTGTTATTTTATAATGTTATTGTTTTGTGCCAAAGTTTTGTCTGTAGTAAAAAAACAGAAGTAGTGTAGCAGAAGTACAGGTTAACCAATATTTAGGCAAATACTTCCTATGAGATAAAACAAACAACAAAAATGTCTGTCTTATGTTTTAATTCTGTGTATTACAAAGAAAATAACACCTTTTTTGTTACACAGTGACTAGGAGAGATTTACAGAAGGACGCAGAGGCTGAGCTGTCACCAAAGTCCTCCCCTAAAAGACTTGCAGTGGTTTCTCCCAAGCCACAATCCCCTGGTGAGTCAGCCCTGTCACACCGCATACATTTAAACACAAACTATAGACACATAAGGTGTGCTTAACGTACCATGATGTGCTCAACATACCATGATGTCTCTTTGGTTTTTTTCCTAACTGGTAAAAAGAAGGGTGTTTTGTTCAGGACCATCAGCTGCTACTGTATCTTTAAAATTTGCAGTGACTTTTTCATTCCGTGTCGCTCTTGCTCTCTCGCCGCACTTCATCCCAGACTTTACCCATAGCACCATGATGTTGCCATAGCAACAAAGCACGGTAGCTCTAATGCTAGGATGGCTCCTTCAGGAGCAGTACTGCTGGCTCAGATTACAGCAGCACAAATCAGCAACTTCTGCTTTTCTCAGAGACCAAACAGGCCAAACAGTGCAGGTGATAAGGGTTTTCATACTGCACATATAATATACTTTTACACCAGCATCCACATAAATTGACTTGTTTGTTTTGTTTGTCTATATATTTCTATTTCTATAATAAGTCTGAGGAAAAGTACATCAACATACTATATTCTTCTGCCTGTTTTGCGTATCTGCAGTTCGTGGTCGGACAACAGCAGTTCATGGAGCCATTCAGACCGAAAAGGCACAGGAGGTGGATCGCGCTCATATCCAGCAGCTGCGGGAGCGATGTGAGCGGCAGGCCCTGCAGCTACAGACTCTGCAGGCTCAGTTAAAGAAAGCCTCGCTGTGCCTGGATGTTTTCAGCATCACTGCCCAGCACTTCTGTCACAAGGTAAGATTTAGCAGAGTTCTGCAATCCCGGCAAGGTCGACCGCAGACTTTGAAAGCCGAGTAAGAGTGCAGTGTTCCAATTCTTTCACTCTTAATCCTAAAATAGGACTACGTGTGTATGACACATGTGATTTTAATGCTGTGACTTTATTTCATTCTCGTTAAACCTCCTCCTGGGGTAAAAGAGAAAATATACAACGTCATCATTATCAAAAGGCAACATAAATAAAAATATTTGTCAACAAATCACCCATGTCCAACTACATGTGTCCAGATGTCTGTATAAAATTTAGCACTTTTACACTGTATAACAATATCCTTAATATTAAATATTACGCCATCCTAATAACATTTGGTCTCGACCTAAAATACACAGGCAGATATTTTTTGTCTTTGCAAATTAAAATTACTGCATTAATAATTGAAGCTAAACCAGTATTTGATGTATTTGAGGAATTTGATGTTTTCTTGCATAAAAATGTTGGAGTTTTAGTTGAGAGTTATGAAAAGAGAGCTTGCTTGTTGCTGCATGACTCTGTAACAGTAACATATCTTGATATGTAGCAGCATTCAAACTATTCTTTTAAAATCACCCTGCAAGTTTGCTTTAATGCGACACAGAACAAGTTCCTCACTAAAGTTGCATCCTTTGCAATATGTTTGTAGATTCATTGTGTTACTGAACGGCAGTGTTTTGTAGGGTTACAGTCAAAAACTGCAATGCAAATGTTGCAGTGAGCTCCAGAATGCGATTACACACTGTGTTGGAGTCATTTGCACAAACCTGTAGCTTCTGTCTTTTGTTGTCAGGATTGCTTTGTTCACAAAGGGAGCCGCTTGCTTTAACCCTCTTGTGACATCTTTTGAATGACTCTAAAGGCAGCCTCTTTTGATAGTTGATAGTGAAATGCTGAGGATTTCCAAAGGTGCTTTTTTCTAGTATAAAGAAAGAGAATGCTTTTGGGATGTGTTGTGGGTTTGTATACATGCAAGTATATTGGCATGCATTTGATAGGGGGGGGTGTGGTGTATCTTGTTGTGTCTGTTCTTCTGGTGCTGCTGCTGGATGGGCGACTCGGTGGAATCGAAACACATTTGATATTTAATATTCTTTTTAATCACTCTTGCTTTTCCTGTATGCTGCTCAGATGAGACTGACAGAGTGTTTTCTGTTCTTTCAGTCTCTATTCAGCACTTGGTTTAACCTTTCCTAGTCCTCTGTTTGCATTTAATATATTTGTCAGCCCCACCCGCTGGTGGTGCTCTACAACCAAAGATTAATGAGATTAGAGCTGCCTGTATGGCCTGCCTCTGCTTTTGGTCAGACTAATTGCAAGACAGAATCCCCTCTAAATTTTAACAGTGGATCTTTCGAAGCATTTCTACCATCTACACACATGGGTGCATAGTCTGTTTTAGGATGCATGACAACATATGCTGATGTGGTTTAATTATGTTGTAATGAGTGCATTGAAGAGGTCACTAGATGGTTAATATTGGGTTAAGCTAGCTGATTTGAAGTGTTTTTGTGCTTACTGAATGAGGTATTTGTGCATATAGATATTTTTGCAGGACAGTTTTTATTCAAAGCAGTG
>NW_005187467.1:1933536-1935000 GCF_000239375.1 Pundamilia nyererei | reverse complement strand
TTTTTTTTTTTTGTAAGTCTTCTGCAGTCATTTCACATTCTGGAGAGAAAACACATGTATCACACATAGCCTGTGCAAGTGTTGTATGGTATAACTTGCTTAATTATTTAGCATTAACCTCCTAAGACCCGAACTCTTCCACAGCATGCGTTTTTAATTTCTCTTTGATATTTGGGCATATTGGGGCCTGATAAATGTAAAAACAAAGAATTACCAGATTTTTTTTTTTTTTACCTGATTTTTGTTTGTAAGAAAAATGAGAGCCACAAACAAGGATATTCTTTTAAATTTTTTATAGAACAGTAGCAGTATAATGTCCTCGTAAGTGGATTTTAGGCCCTTGTAGAGCAAAATTGAGTATTTTGGTCTAAATAACCCAAAATGTGATGTCCACAGATGTGGACGCCAGGTCCTAGGAGGTTAAAGCTTAATTAGAAGCAGAAATGTGAGAAAGAAAGGCCTGGTAAAAATAAATAAATAAATCAGCCTAATGTTAACTTTTCCTTCATACGAGCTGTTGTACCATTGCATATCAGTTCATACATTAACTTCATTTTTTTGTTCTTTATCCCCCTAAGACCAAAGCTCTTTTTTGGGATGCATTTTTAATTTCTCCAAGCTATTGGTGAACAGTATAAGATTTTTCTTTTTCTTTTTTGGCTGCTCCCTTTAAGGGATCATCTGCCTCTAATCCTATCCCTAGCATCGTCTTCAGTCACACCAACCCTCTGTGTGTCCTCCTTGACTACATCCATGAATCTTCTCTGTGGTCTTTCTCTTTTCCTGCTACCTGACAGCTCCATTTTCAACATCTTTTGTCCAGTATAGCCACCATCCCTCTTCTGCACATGTCCAAAGCATCTCAGCCTTACTTCTCTAACTTTGTCTTCAGTGGGACCTGATATAAACTAAGCCTCTTCTTTAAACGGAAAGTTGTTACTTTGTTACATAGTTATTACTTTCTGATTTTATTTCTGAAAAAAACAACAACAAAAGTATATCTTTATATAACGAAATGTGTTTATTTTAAACCATAACACTATACAAGAAACTGTGCTTAACAAAGTACAAAACACTGTTGAGCAAAACAAAGTATAAGGTTCTAAAGTCTCCTGTCACTGGCTGAAGTTTCTCCTTCCTGATAAAAGAAGCTAGTTTCAGGAGAACTGTTTTCAATATGTAATATACTGACATTCTGGTTCTATGTATATAGAAAATAATATCCATATTCTTTTTATGATTGAAGATATATTTTAGAAAATGTTATCACAGTTCCTTATGTCTTTGCTCTACCCACGTATGAGCAACAGACACCCCACTTTAGACAGTGAAATCTCTCGTCTTTAGTCTGATGTGTAACCACTCATGTCGTGGCATATTTTAAGCCAATGATAGTAAATAGAAGTAGTTGGTTATGGATTTGTTACAATGTAAAATGCATACTGTTTTTTATTTATTTGTATT